>NW_027176042.1:18221512-18286512 GCF_023055335.1 Clinocottus analis
GGGGGAGTATGAAAAAAAAATTGATAAGGCACACCAACTTAATGCTGTGTAGCAAAAGAGACTGAACCATAACACGATTTAATATATATATATAAAATATATTTCAGATTTAATATTTTTCATATATATATATATATATACACACACACACACTGTACACTGATATATACATCTCCCTTGTGAGCGCTCCCCCAGGTTTCTTTTTGCTTTGTCAGTTACATCTGCATACATTTTCAGAAGCTGGCGTTTCCGGGTGCAATGGGATGGGTATTCATTTTTTTAATTTTAATTTTAGCTTTAACTCTTTTGAAGAAGAGGGAAATCCAGTTGCAAAACATTACTTGTTTCTACATAAACCAAATTCTTTATGCTTAAACAAGAAGAAACAGTTGTATTAGTGTTTGGTTCATTCTGAGGCTGAGAATATTGAATCCTCTCTACATCCACGTCACATGCATACAGCTGCTAGTTCATTAGGTGCACTCATTTTAAGCACCGCCCTGAAGTAAATCCCCCCTTCGTGTCCTGTGATTGATTTGTTCATTTTGCAATTATCAAAACCAAAGATTGCTAAATGCTTTACAAGGTAAAAAATGAAAAATACACAGACATAAATACAATGTGAAAAAAATCGGATCTATAGAAGCAAACATGTTAAATACCATACACACACTAACAAACCTGCATATACAAATAAATACACATGCAAACTAATTCAATAAGGGGCCTTTCAATGAAAATACATTTCCAGAAGCAGTATTAAAGAGGATCAACATTACTAAAACTGTAGCCTTCAAAGGCACAATAAGGTTCGATAAAGATCTTTAAACTTTTTTAAACAAATTCTGAAGATTGAACCATTAGTGAAATTCAGATTTATTGACTCTCTGTTGTGTCAGACGGTATACATTTGAGCTAGGTGTGCCTAATAAACTGGCTCCAGAGAGTAAACTAATCCCTGTTTCTGACACCCATCAGCCTTAAAGGGGTATTGTGTTTTTTAAAGTCACATTCTGCACAACTGATGAAGATTTCTTGTCAAAGATTCAAGAAAGATGTCCCCACCATGACCTTGATATGCTGATGACATCGGTGCCTTATTTCTCAAGTCTCGCAGAGTTAGGTGTATTATTCTAAACAACCTATGATTTAATATAGGTTGAAAAACAAAACTTCAGTATGAGTACTACGGCATTAGGATTGACTCACAAGCTCCTGGATGAAGAAATTGACCGACTGAGAAGATTCCTCTGGAGATTAAACTGTTATAAATTAAACGAGGATGCATTTGCAACACACAGAAAATAACCAGAGAGGGCTTCTAAATTGTGGAGATGCAAGAGGAAGCGAAGCGTGTCGTATGCTCGTTGAAACCTGGCCAATCCTCTATCAGTCTACAACGCGTTGGAACAACAGGATTTCATAGTGGTTTAAAATCATCTTCATCTATGTGAAGAATGGAAAACTATAAATACACATATACATAAAAGTGTAAGCCCATATTTAAGATCAGGTGAGACTACACCTGTTCACATAAGATGCTGTGAGGTTTTTAATCCTTTGCAGCTGACAAAGTGCCTGTTGCAACGAGTTAATCTACATAACTAACCCCGTCTGTATCCGAATAATTGGGTGGGAAACTTAGCGGATGTCGTGAAAGTGATGTTGAAGGCTATATAAATTCAAACATACTACATGGTCAAAATAATGTGGACACCTGAACATTACAACGATGGGATTTCTGAACTTCACAATCCCAAACCATGGCCATAATATGATTCTACAAGAACCTCCACAATTCTGGGAAGGGTTTCCACAAGATGTTGACACTGTTTGGTGATGTAAGGCCTGCTTCTCTTCATCCCAAATGTGTTGGATGGAGTTGAGGTCAGGGCTCTCTGAAGGTTCTTCCACACCAAACTATTTGTTATCAACCTAACTCTGTGTACAGGGGCATTGCCGTGTCTAAATATGAATGGGTATTCCCCGAACTGCTGTCACACAGTTTGAATCACACGGTTGTCTAAAATAGCCTTGAGATTTCCCTTCATGGGATTTTAAAGGGGCTTTTTCCAGGTTTAGAAAAGGAGAGCAGGCATCCACTAATCATAAGGTAGGTGGTTTAATCGCTGGCCCTAGCAGTTATTTGTGAAAGTGTCCTTGGGCAAGATACCAAATCCCAATGGCTTCCCATCGGTGTGAATGTGTGTGTTATCGCAAGGCCGAGGAGCAGGTGGAACCTTGTGCAGCCTCTGCCACCAGTGCATTAATGTGTTTGTGTGTGTGTGTGTTGTATAAAGCGCTTTCAGTGCTTACAAATACCAGAAAAGTATGATCTTCTAGCCAGGGATTTGCACCAGCAACCGGTTTGTTGTCCACTTCATAAATCTTTGGACGGTACTGCACAAGATGGCCAGCTATTATTGAAATTGCAAGCTGAAACCGGCCCTGTTGCAGCGTATTTTTGTAAGTATTGTTACACCCGTGCTTTCATGTTAATCTGCCATATGTGAAAAAGGCCTTAAAATTACATAACTAAATGAATAAAATAAAAAAAATAAAAAATGCATGATTTTGAAGTTTGCTAGAAAGCCTCCACACACTTCGCCAATTGCTGTCATTCCTTTTTTTTATTTATCACAAAGCCTCAATTTTGAGAAACTCTTTAAAGATTCCCAGAGACATGTTTTAAGACATCTCCAAATCATGGTTTGTCTTTTTTCATTATTCCAGCTTCTAGAGAAGACAGAAGTAGCCGAGATTAAGCAAACATCATTTATTTCTCCTGTGGTGTACATTGGCCAGTGATCAGTGATGTCAAAAAAGGTGTTTTTCATGCATGTGCAATGCAATACTTCACAGCTGCACTATGCCCGCAAGATTTATATCTGGGAGAGTATAGCAGATGATTGGTTTACTTGGGTTTTGATGTGTTAATTTCACATTGTCAATTTTCCTGTTTGAACCAACTTTCTATTTATTAAAACCCTTTTCTAGTTGACAACATAGTTGTCTTCAAACAATACGTCTAAGGTTTTAGTCACAAGTTGCTGTATGCATTGCAAACAGTGTATCGCTGTAATTGACGTGGTGACGTTGACGACGATACGTCGTTTCCCCCCCGCACCACTAGAGGGAGTCCGAGTTGAGAAACAAAGACAGGTCCAAAAACAAAACACGTGGGTCGAACCGGACGACACCCTGCGCTTCCTCCCGCGAAGCCCCGCCTCCACGTTTCCATCATGCATTGGCGCGCTTCGCATCCGTCGCTGTGGCTCTCTGCTCCTCCCCGGGTGGCACTGTCGGTGTTGGTGGTGGACTGACTCTGTCGCGTGCTGCGGGTGAAAACACGGCAAGGGATGAGTGCGGCGGGTGGTGGTGCTCGGTCCGGTTCGGCCGCCGGCCCGGTACAGCAGGGACTGAAAGAGGCTCTGATCGAGACGCTGACGGCCATCCTGTCCCCGGTTCAAGAAGTGCGCGCCGCCGCGGAGGAGCAGATCAAAGTGCTGGAAGTGACAGAGGGTGAGTGGTGGTAGTCGGTTTTTAACCGGCAGTTTGAAGGAGTTAACGGCTGCTAGCTCCCCGGTGCCCACGCTCATTAACGGCCCGGGGGCCTCTTTCAGAGACGAGCCGCACGCGGACAGCTGTCTGCTGCTTTTATCGGCGCTAACTTTGTGCTCCGCCGAGAAGGAGCTAACCGTCCAAATGTTAGCCGGGGCACTAACTTAGTGCCTCAGCTCCCTGAAAAGGCCATATGAACAGAAAGTTAGCGATGGCCGTGGTGGCTCAAAATCTTGTTCAAACTGACAGCCAACCGTGTCACAACTGTACCCGATAACTTTAGCTGGTAACGTTAAGTCAGTTACATTAAGCACATGGAAGGGAGGTGGGGGGGCGGCCTCAACAGCACAGCAACAGGGTGGACTACGGCTAATTTAACGTGCAGTTAGCGTGACGTTTTCTCACGTTATCTCACGTTATGTCACAGACCTGAAGACAAGAACCTTTCCTGGTCGCGAGCACTTTGGAACTCGATAACGTAATTATGACAGCTCTGCTTTTTAGTCACCTGAAGCAACCGTTCATTAAACCGTCTGTACTTATCGACCAGCGTGCGTGTAGTGAGATGCAAACGGACTTCTAAATGTCTCTAGAAGTTTTATTCATTTATTCCCCGGTTCATGAAGACGCCACAGAATTGCCCTGTGACAGATTGTCCCGTGAAGATGGATCCCAAGTCATCATCAGCACCATCAGCATCATAAACGTGAAGGAGGGAAAGATAACCACTACTGTCCCAGAGTCCATGAAGTTCATAATACTATTAAGTATTACTTTTTCACAGAAACATGATTTGCCCAAAATTAGCTTTCTTGCTCCTCCTATTCCCTATCATCCTATTGATATGAGTTAAAATGCATGTTTCCACCTGTATACATCCATCTTTAGGATTATGTATCCATCAAACCTAGAATATATAGCGATATAAGCATAGTGGCACTTTGTGTCTCAAATGTATAACTATTTAATGACAGTTAACGTGTCATGGAGGTTATCTAAAAGCCCTAAAAACATCTTGAGGCGTGAATTGCGAGACTTATAAGCAGATGCTGTTGTTGCTAAATCAGACCCGTTAAGTACTTGTCTCTTCTGGTGGGCAAATAAACAGTTAAACAAACTATTTACCTATTGCACTTTTACTTAGCAGTGACACAAGTGGCCTATTGCATCTTGTAATTGCTAGTTACATGCTCATAAAAGGTCTCAAAATGAAGTTTAGGAGTTGAGAAATACTATGAACTTGACAGTATACCTTATCTAAACAATTGGTGACAGTTGTGTTTATTATGGATATAGAACCAATGCGTTAGATTTTGACATAGCGCTCAATTGTGACATAGATACAGTACCTAGTGGCTAGACTTGCCATTGTCTGTTCTGCGATCCTCGTGCCCCGGTGAAAGGCTAATTGTGAACACTGTCTGTCTGCTACACTGTAGCGTCGCAGCGAGGCCGACCCTTTCCGCTGGCCCCTCTCTAAGGCAGGCACTCTGTAGTTTGTCAGCACTAACATTGTCTTCTGGCGCCTGATGTCACTCTTAGTAAAACCCAGTGAGAGAGAGCTGGATCAGAGCTGAGGTTGACGCTGATCCCGAACTGTATTTATCACACATACACACACTCTGCATTCCTGTCATACCTGTTTCAAATCGGTGTACTCCGTTGTGCGTTATAGCTCATCAGTTGTTGCAATGTCGTTAGCCTTGGAACCAAATTATATCAATGTTGTAATTTATTTTAGTACACAGGCTCACAACACCACTAAACATGTCATATTTAGGTCCCGCTAAGAGACTATTACATGTTTGTTTGTTTGTTCTGACTATATACTTTGGCTTTCTTGTGTTGTATTTCTTTGTTTTAACGTGGCATCACAGAGGGGCTTTTTATCATCATGCTGCAGCAGCTATTTTGTCTTCCAGAAGTGCTATATAGTTAAAATTTGGGATCAAAGAAAAAAAAAAACACACACACATACTTTTCATGCTTTAACGGGAAAAGTCTCTTTCGATGTTAAAGTGAAAAGAAATGATCTGAACAACTTAAACAACAACACCAGAAAGGAACATGTATAAAACGCAAAATATTTAAATCATTATGTTTTGGCAACTTCAGCAACTATCATAACCGTGAGTCTGTGTAGTTAGATTTGGCTCATGACTCATGACCTGGAGGAATTTGTAGAGATTTGTTTGAAAGACTAATTCATCTTGTTTATCAGTGTTGTCGTTACAACCACTGTGATTCTGTGTGGTGACAAACACTTGACATGATTCCCTCCAGTAGCTTCCTTATTCTGCCTGCTGTTATTGTGTATGTTATGTTCATTTTTACATTCATAAATGTATTCATTCTTTTGTCTTTGCTGATATATTGATATTGTAGAGTTTGGCGTCCATCTGGCAGAACTCACAGTTGATCCTCAGGGAGCACTCGCAATCCGTCAGGTGAGTGTACAACAGTCAACATTGGCAAAGGATGTCCAGCCCACGTGCATGTCAAACAAAGCTTTTGATCATGGTGTGCGTCTGGTTGTGCCATTTAACAGATGTCTGTCTTGTTGCCTGTGTTTGCAGTTAGCGTCAGTTATCCTGAAGCAATATGTGGAAACTCACTGGTGTTCCCAGTCAGAGAAATTCAGGCCTCCTGAAACTACAGATCAGGTAAACCATTCTTCATCCTCAATACATTTCTTGGTCTGTTCCAGGCAGAAGTTGTATTCCTTTGGAAAATATTTTGCACACAATTTTAATTTGATCGCAGAGGGCTTTAAAAAAAACATTTTTTAGCCAGATGTTGTTAAAGTCCTGTTGTCCCTCTCCAGGCTAAAGCCGCCATCAGGGAGTTGCTACCAAGCGGTTTGCGGGAGGCGATCAGTAAAGTTCGCTCCAGCGTCGCGTACGCCGTGTCAGCCATCGCCCACTGGGACTGGCCTGAGGCCTGGCCACAGCTGTTCACCCTGCTGATGGAGATGCTGGTCAGCGGAGACGTCAATGCTGTGCACGGGGCCATGAGGGTCCTCACAGGTATAAAATAAGATGCACATGTGATGTACATCCTTTAAAATATAATATTAATATAAATTACTTTTTTCGAAAGGCAAAGGCAGTGTTATTATGTAATACTCCAGCTCAGAGCAATTAGAGTTCATCAAACTGTATTTTTCTCTTTCTGTTGGTATTGGACACTGATCTGTTCATACACGTTTGAGTCCAATTAAAACTTGTATAGCCTAAAAACGGTTTTGTTCATATCTCCAACTTGTGATTTTAGACTGTCAGGATGTTTATCAAATGTGTTTTTGCCAACCCTCACATATTTTGCTATGGTAGAAATGTTCCTTTTAACAAATAAAAACTTGAGAAAACCCAGGCAGGCTTTAAATGTTTCTTTTTGTTTATCTAACAACAAGTTGTGTGTTAAATCCAGAGTTTACTCGGGAGGTGACGGATACACAGATGCCGCTGGTGGCTCCAGTCATTTTACCTGAAATGTACAAGATCTTCACCATGGCTGAGGTATGACTACAACTTTGATCTCTGCTGGTTTTCTGAAGTGTGGCGTGGCATGATGTACTTTGGCACAACAGTGTTTCAAAAAGGGTAAAATTCTTCTTCAAGTATCTTGTTTTTCTAGAGGCACACATTTTGTCAACAACCAATGGGAGCTGTACAATTCTATGTAACTAATAATATCCCTAATAGTTCTGCACTGTGTTTGTGTAATATTACGTTTTGGCTACCTTTTTTTCATAACTTATATAACTGTTACAGGTGTACAGTATTCGTACGCGATCCAGAGCAGTGGAGATATTCACCACCTGTGCCAACCTCATCTGTGCTATTGAAGAGCTTGAGAAGGTGAGTCATGTGAATAATTGCGTAATATATTTACTTCACACATTCGTACATTCATATGACATACCTTCTTTTTGTTTTTTTTAACAAATAGGACGTAACATGCGTGACTAACATGTCAATATCTGATTTGTAATGACACTGTCCCTCTTATCTGTGTGTGTGTTTGTAGGGTGCAGCCAAAGCCTTGATCTTCCCCGTGGTGCAGCAGTTCACAGAAGCGTTTGTGCAGGCTTTGCAGATGCCCGATGGAGCCTCGTCTGATAGCGGCCTAAAGATGGAAGTCCTCAAGGTGAGAGACATTACAGACCTGGGAGTGACCTTTGAATGTCTCCAATAATCTTTATTTAAATAGTAAATAAATTAAAGTCACCTCAAGAAGTTGGTTGGTGGTATGCAGCAGTGCGTTGGTCACATGAGAGAAGTAGTATGTCATTTTTGTAAATTAGTATTTATTTTTTATTCTCTCCCGCAGGCGGTAACGGCGTTGGTGAGGAACTTCCCCAAACCCATGGTGTCCTCCATGCAGCAGATATTACCCATTGTGTGGAATACACTGACTGAAAGTGCAGCTTTATATCCTTTACAATACCAAACTGCAGATTAGCTAATAATAATCCACCTCACTTCAGCAGCTTACTCTGTTTCATGGAAGTCACCTGCTTGGTCAGCAATATCAAAATAGTTTCACGTCGACAAAAATGATATGTTTATTTGCAAAGATTGCTAGTTTTACTTCTAAAATAAAGGTTGTGTACGCCACTCATTGAATATTTTCCGATTCAAATCAGTGAACCAAAATGAAAAAAAAATCCTGTAATAATAGTACAAACAACAAATGAAAACTAAAAGTTCTGCAGGTTGAAACGGTTTCTGTTGTGAAGTATTTCTTAACCATATGTTCACTTATGTAAGAACAGAGGTCAACTACACAGAAGAAGTGGATGACCCAATAGACTCAGATGGTGAGTGACGCACTTTCACTGCATGCAATATTAATTTGAAAAAATAGCATTCGAATCAACTTTTTAATCTTCTCATTCGCTCCTTTTTCGCAGGTGAGGTTTTGGGTTTTGAGAATCTGGTGTTCAGCATCTTTGAGTTTGTCCACACGCTGCTGGAGAACAACAAGTTCAAGAGCACAGTGAAGAAAGCCCTGCCCGAACTCATCTACTACGTTATCCTGTACATGCAGATCACCGAAGACCAGGTGAGGCGCACCGATTGATGATCACATGAGGTTAAAATTGCTGTTGAGTGGGTATGTGAAGAGATGGAAGTATGAGCTGTAAAAAAAAGTGTTCCCCCTCTTGTTTTCTCAGATCAAAGCGTGGACAGCCAACCCCCAGCAGTTTGTAGAGGACGAGGATGATGACACCTTCTCCTACTCTGTCAGGATCTCTGCGCAGGACCTGCTGCTCGTGAGTTAAACACCTTGAACTCTTATTGTAAATTAACAACAAATCTTTCAAGCCCCAAAAAGTTACTTCTTGTGTAACTGTATAGTTGAGAGTTTCCTTTTAAAAGTGCAGTGTAGGATTTGATTAAATTATACACTTGTGAAAATACTTATTGAGTTTTGCTGTATATATTGAGCGTCTTTCATCCCTGTTTATTTTGGTTTCTGTGTAAGGTGTCACTACGACAAAGAAACACATTTCCCCGTCTGCCAATAGATTATCATAATTGCTTTGTTTTCTGTATGTCAGTCACTATTTATGTTAAACAAGTTCCAGTCTGATCTAAAAATGTTCATTGTTTCCTCACAGTCCCGAAGAAATACGCCTTCTTTCCCTTCCTACACTTACGGCATCTGCAAACACTCAAGGCCTCTGGTTAACCAAGTTGCTTTCGTCCTTAAAAACAGGGTTTCTTCTCTGCAGTGTTCAGTCATAGAAACGCTAAGCAGTGCTCTCGCATGTAGAACACAGGTCATCAATGTCCAGTATTTCTAAGTTTGCAGTTGTTTCATTGCCAGTCTTTGCACATAGGCTCACTTCACAGGCCTGTGGTCCACTCTGAGAGTGTGCGTAATGATGGTATAACCTTTGACCCCTGCGTGCAGGCTGTTGCTGCAGAGTTTCAGAACGAGAGCGCTGCAGCGCTGGCAGCGGCAGCGACCAGACACCTCCAGGAGGCAGAGCAGGCCAAAAACAGTGGCAATGAGCACTGGTGAGGGGAAACTTTTCTGACTACTTCTCAGTGTCTGGTCTTAAAACCTTGTTGAATTTGTCCTAATTTCACGTCAGAAAAGTATGAATTTTCTTTTGTTTATTTTTAACTAGGTGGAAGATCCATGAGGCCTGCATGTTGGCCCTCGGCTCTGTCAAAACCATCATCACGGAGAACGTAAAGAACGGTCGTATTCAGTTTGACATGCATGGTTTCCTGGCCGGCGTTATCCTTGCTGATCTCAACCTGCCAGGTGAGTCTCAAACTGACAACATGGCACAAAGAACACAAGTACTAACTTTCTGAACTGTATGTGATCGATATAGTTTATTCCTCCGTTAGTGACCCAGTTTCTCACAAGGAACACATTGCCACAACAGTGTAAATAATTAGTTATTGAATAAATATTCCAGCACATTAAATTCTTTTTTACTTCTCTTGTGTTGTTCTTCACTGCCGTCTCTTGTTTGTCTGTTCTCTTGACCAGCGGCGTCTCCGTTCCTCCTCGGCCGAGCTCTGTGGGCGGCCAGTCGCTTCACAGCAGCCATGTCTCCTGAACTCATCCAGCAGTTCCTTCAGGCCACCGTCAGCGGCCTCCACGACAGCCAGCCGCCCTCTGTCCGCATTTCCGGGGTCAGGGCCATCTGGGGGTGAGCAAGTTGTGTTTTTGACTGTACTCACAAACAGAGGATGTACGCGATGTTTGTGATTTAACACGATAAGCAATGAACTTCATTCATCTGAAAGCCAGAAACCACAGAACGAGCATCAAGACACCTGGCTCTTCTCATTGTTCATGCTCAAAGTGTTAAAAACCTAAACACTGTATTAGTTCAATAGCTTTCTGTAAGAGTTTGCTGACAATAAAGCTGAACACATTTTATTATGTTGAAAAACTGATTGTTTTCTCTAGTATAGGAAAGGTTATGGCAATAGTTTCATATTCTTGCTGAAAATTAAATGAAGAAATACAAATTTACAGCAGAAGATGCTATTGATGTCTTTATGGTAAATATGACGCTACAGCATGTTAGCACACGTTGGGTTTTGCATGCATTCAACAGACCACATGTTTCATGCTAGTTACTGAGACTGAAAGATGCCAGTAGATGGACGTTCCTATATTTGGAATGAGCTAACGAGCTGTTTACAGACTTTATGCCAAACTAAGCTAACCTTTAGCTTTTAATTTACCATGCGTATATCAAAGTGATATTGATCTTCTCATTTAATTCTCAACAAATGGCATTTCCCCAAATGTCTTCTGCTTAAAATATACAGTGTAGATTCAATGTTGTTTTTGGTTTTACATCTCTGCATACTGCCTGTTCATCATTACTGTCTTCCTCCAGGTATTGTGATCAGCTGAAGCTGTCAGAGAGCACCCATGTCCTTCAGCCCTTCCTCCCCAGCATCCTCGAGGGACTGGTCCAACTGGCTGCCCAATTCAGCTCCGAGGTGCTCACCCTCGTCATGGAGACGCTGTGCATCGTCTGCACCGTCGACCCGGTTTTCACCACCAATGCCGAGAACAAAATCTGCCCCCTCACCATTGCTATTTTCCTTAAATATAACAATGGTACTGCTATAGCTCCTCTGACCATTTCCTCTAATAGACTTATACTACTTTCTCACCTAACTCTATATTTCAACTTCCTTTTATGTTTTTTTCCTCCTAATTCCTCCTTTTACACGTTCAATGGAATATTTAAAATGTCTTTTCATTCTTTGACAAGGATTATCAGGATTCAGTTTCTCTTTGCAAAGTGTGGCAGCTTTTTCAGACTTTCTAGATAATGCCCTAGACATGTTGAGTGCGAGACAGAGATTTGATTTGCCTCGGATCTTCTCTCCTCCCCAGACCCTGTTGTGGCGTCCCTGGCTCAGGACATCTTTAAGGAGCTGGCACAGATCGAAGGCTGCCAGGGCCCCATGCAGATGCGTCTCATCCCCACACTGGTCAGCATCATGCAGGCTCCCGCCGACAAGATCCCCACGGGACTCTGTGCTGTAAGTACCTAATGGCACGGCCAGTTTTTTCATCTAAAACTTAACTTTATTTACATATGGCCCCTCTGAAAATGTTACAGAATCAAACTTAAAACATTTTCTGCTTTGTATTGTAATAATAAAGTGGTTTCCGGCGAGTAACACAACTTTTTCTGCACGACAGACGTCTATTGACATCCTGACCACAGTCGTCCGAAACACCAAACCCCCTCTCTCAGAGATGCTAGTGTGTCAGGCATTCCCTGTGGTGGCACAGTGCAGCTTACGCACTGATGACAACACAATCATGCAGGTAAACCCAACAACGTTTTTGCGTCTTATAAGGAAAAAGGATGTTTACCAGCCAATGTCACGACCTTCTTCAGTAAGAATACCACTTTTTAGTTTTACTTAGGGTCTTCCGATTAATCCCTAATCACACATTCTTGTTTTGAAGAGAAAATACAAAAAAAATTATATTGATTTGGTGCTGATTTAAAAACTGAAGTATGTGGCAAGGCCGTTCTCCCCTCACTCTCCTTTTTACTTCTGCTCTTTCACCACTTTCCCCCCCTCTCCAGAACGGAGGCGAGTGTCTGCGGGCGTACGTCTCCGTTGCCCTCGAGCAGATTGCTCAGTGGAGGGACGAGCAGGGGAACAGCGGCGTCTGGTACGTCATGCAGGTGGTCAACCAGCTGCTGGACCCCCGGACCTCCGAGTTTACGGCCGCCTTCGTGGGCAGGTTGGTGTCCACACTGATCTCTCGGGCGGGAACCCAGCTCGGGGAACAGCTGGACCAGATCCTCCGAGCGATTCTGAGCAAGATGCAGCAAGCTGAGACTCTGAGTGTCATGCAGGTAGGTAAGAGGCGGAGCTGGTGTGTGGCTGTTACGTCAGACTGAACAATCAAGCCTGTTTTTGATGTGTGTGATAACCTGGTCTTTAATCTCTCTTTAGTCTCTGATCATGGTGTTTGCCCACCTGGTTCACTCCCAGCTGGAGCCTCTGTTGGAGTTTTTGTGCAGCCTGCCCGGCCCGACGGGGAAACCTGCGCTGGAGTTCGTCATGACGGAGTGGATGAGCAGGCAGCACCTGTTCTACGGACAGTACGAGGGTAAAGTCAGGTCAGACATTTTCATTCATCACTTATACAACATCTATAAAAGACAAAAAAAATTCAACTGCCGTTATTTTCCTTGCCTGTAGATTTTATCATCAACATGTCCACGTCAGCTGCTGGTAAACGGTGTATAAATGTGCACAACACTATAACTGGCATCTATAAAGTATCTACAAAGTGAGCCGTTATCCCCAAATTTGAAAACTCTCATGCCCCGTTTTTTTTCCACATGCATACAAACTAGTTATTTTTAGTGTAATTATACCCTTAAACTAAAAGGCTAGGCAATTTTGGTGATTTTAAAAATAAATACAAATGTTTTAATACATTTTCTTTCCCGGTAGTTTTCCCCCCAACCTTGCCATATATCTGACACTTTTGTCTTTTTTTTCCCATCTTTATTTTCTCTCTCTTCAGCACGGTGGCTCTCTGTAAGCTGCTTCAGCACAGTCTCAACACTGACGACAAACGTCTCCAGGACATCGTGGTGAAGGGAGACGAGATCTACAGCCCTGAAGACGGCATCCGCACACGCTCTAAATCTGCCAAGAGTAAGTGCAGCAAAATGGACCTAGAGATAGTTGAATGTGTACAATACATTACGTCCACACAGCGATATCAGAAGATGTACCACAGGACGGTGCAATGAGCTCTGTTACTTCGGGCTCTTCAATGTTTATTTCTTCTCCACAGACCCAGAGAGGTGGACCAACATTCCTTTGCTTGTAAAGATCTTTAAGCTGATCATCAATGAGCTGTCGACGGTAGTGGAGGCGAACGCTAGCAGGACGAATGCCGCCGACTGGAGTCATGGTGAATACAAATATTGCAGAGGCTTTCAGTTGGGACCTCCAAAACAAAGGTTCAGGGTTTCACCTAGTGAAGCTTTAATGGGACTTTTAACGAACAAGAATGAAATCTTTCTGCTGTAGGAAACTGCATCAGCTGTTTCGCGCAGGTTTCAGTGCCGGGCCCCACTGTGGTGATATTTGATTCTTTCTGACAATTTAGGAGCAAAGTTTCTCTGGGTATGAATGAAGTGTAACGTTCACTGTCCGGTCCACTTTAGCTACAAAACAGTTGCAGTGGTGTTTCACATATTTGGCAGGTGAAACCTACTGGACTCACAGGAAGATTGCCAAGTTGTAGTTGCCTGTAAACTAAAGAATACAACCGCAGACATTTTTTGCAACCAGCTGTCGTTTGTCTTAGATTCCAGCGGTATGTGGGAGGAAGATGAAGATGGGGGTGGTGATGATGATGACGACGACGACGATGACGGCCTCCCGGGGCAGCTGCTTTCTGATCTCATCTCCTCGAAGAAATACGGTACCAGTATCTCCCCAGTGCCTCAATTCCACTTCTTGCTTTTACTATTGTCGTAAAACTTTGTTTCGGGTCACTAAGTTTCCTGCTGTGTTTCTGTCTTACAGATGATGATTATTACGAGGATGATGATGATGAGGATGATGTCGATGCTTTGAAAGACCCCATATATCAGATTGATCTGCAGGTACACTAACTCTAAACTTATAGTTGCACATGTCTCTTTTTCAAAATGTAGCAGCGGGGTGTTAGTGCATCAGTAGATGGGAGTCAAATTGTGCTCTGATGGTGAAAACCATCTATCTGTACATTTAATTTCATGTTGTCAAGATATGTTGTGATGTTGTCTATTTACTGGAAAATAAATTCAGAAACTATCTGCGGGTAGAAGTAACTATATGTGGAAATCAGCCCTGCTCTCTGTATTTGCAGCATTGCCTACACCGGGCTCATACAACAGATGTTAAAAAGTCACCACGGTATAAACTATATGGCCAAATTTCTGACGGTAGATAAATGTATATTGTCATATTGCCTGACCATGTCGCATAATAGTCACTACAGGAGATGGCTATTCAAAAGCTGTTTTCTTGTACATGCATTGGTTTTGATGTTATTCGGTGATCATCAGCCACCACAGTGGATGTTATTGCGTCATCCTATACACTGCCTCCCACTGGCCAGCTGTTGTAAGTGCCACACAAATCTCTCAGAACCAAGATGGCTGAAGGCCAGGAACACTGTATATCACATAGATTTTATGTGTAAGAGTGTTTTTGTTCCCAGAGTGTCAAATCAGATCGATCTTTAGGCCTTAGGGTGAAACTGTGCCGCCTGATGAATCACACAATTGTACCACTACTGCAACTACTGATGAACAATCATAACTGGATTGTGCAGTGTTGTTTTCCTGGACTCCAGCTACACTGATGTCCTTATAATTAACCTGCACTGTATCTCCTGTCTTTCCCAGGCGTACTTGACGGACTTCCTGACGCAGTTCGCCCAGCAGCCATGTTACAGCATGTTCTCAGGCCACCTCAACACAGTCGAGAGACAAACCCTGCAGTCTATAGGCCTTTAGCCCCGCCGTGTGCCGCTCCAACACGTCTTCATCCATCTAAACTCTCCCACTGGCCCATCAACTATGCGCTCATGATAAATTTACAACAGGGCGAAGAAAGAGGAGAAAGGGTCCTCTATCAAGACGATGGCCAGCCTGGTAGAGGAAGGAAACCGGGTTAAAAGAGATGGACACGCACGTACCCATAACTCCCCTGTTTCTACATTCTTGTGATGGGATGAAGGACTTTGCTGATG
Source organism: Clinocottus analis (assembly GCF_023055335.1). Lineage (NCBI taxonomy): Eukaryota > Metazoa > Chordata > Actinopteri > Perciformes > Cottidae > Clinocottus > Clinocottus analis. Next base: position 18,236,858 of record NW_027176042.1, read on the forward strand.
TTAAAGCGAGAAGGATGAAGAGGTGAGAGACTGCCTGAGTCAGTTCTTGAAGAAGATTCAGAGGACTCACCGTTTTAGAGTTATTGCAGACCGGACGAGAGGATTGAGTAGGAAGGTCGAGGCTCCACAGTGGGACAGGTGAACCATGAAATATGAACGGACTATTTTGCCATGTCCTATTTGTAACTTGGCCTGTTATTTTTGTGTTTCCGTATAAACAGAGTAAAAAGACGACATGGAAAACACTTCCCGAGAGACTTTACATTGATTGAAGGAAAGACAAACAAACAAACAAACAAACATCATGATCTCTCAGGGGAAGGAGAGAAACATTGGCGGCCTTATATTCCAGAAAAACAGTGACTGTTCCTGACAGGAAATTAAAAACTCTTTGGCTGGCTGTCGTGTCTCGGTGGGTATGTGGGAAATTCAGTGTTGCCATGGTGACTCACAGCATTGTCATTTCCTTGTAAACCCATTGAAATTTGAGATTTCTAAATAAAAGTCCCAAAGGGACAACCTTTCCAGATTGATTTCGAGATTCTTCTCTTGTCTCCCCGAGCGGTGAATGTAAATAATAATATTAAAGTATGCGGATCTTTTACAGGGACCACTTGAAGTATTTGTTTTATGGGAATATTTGTTTGCACAAAGAAACCAAAAAACAGATATTGCTGCATTATACACTGAATAAGGACTTCCACAAATATACCTAAAATAATTCGTCCCCTTGGGTGGAATTTGTCAAAATAGCGTGAGGGCATTAAACTTCATGAAACTATTGAGACTGGGCCTTTTACAGAGGATGCATTTTGACAAGTCACTGGCGTAAATAATGAAACCTGTGATAGCTGAGTGTGCGTGCACCCTGTCGGGACTTACTGGGACATTTGATTACAACAGAGTTAATGTTATTAACGCCTTTGTGCTCAAGGTGCATTCAATGCTATTCGTAAACATAAGTGATTTGTAGACTTTGAGCAAGGGAGGGACTTTCTAACCAACAGGCCAGTTAAACTATATATAGTTACCGCCTCTTTCAATAAAAGTATATACTTAGTATTAATCGCCAAATGTACTTTAAGTTTGAAAAGTGAACCTACTGTACTTTATGTGAGGAGCTTTTTTAATTGTCAATGCTGCCATATGTTTATTCAGTGTATTGCGAAGCTGTTCTCTTCGACCAGTGGTTCTCAAATTGTGTCTGTCTGGCACTAAATCCTAAAGACCTTATTTTAAAGTGCAGACTGAATATTGTTTAGTCATGACGTGTAATGGAGTATTTTGGTATTATGGTATTTCGGTATATACTTCTTGCACCAAATGTCCTGTGGTGGACTATGGGATGAGATCACAACGTTCTTTCCTTTAGCTAGATGGAGGATAGTTTTTCCCCGACGTTTCAGGCAGTACGTGAAGGCAACATCCTCCTCGTCCCGGGCGGCGTCACAGCCGCGATGTGTCATTTCAACGGATATAATGCCGCTCGTCTCCTATGCCGCTACCGAACTCGTATAACGCCTGTGAACAACCGTTAGTCCGGTTATTCTCCTTCATTCACGGCGCTTCTTTAAAATATCGCTCGCTCGGCTTCAAATAAGGACGAGGATGCTCTTTTCAGCGGGCAACATGTCCCTCCTCGCGCTGACTTTGGCGCTGCTCGCCGTCGTCCTCTGCACCGCTCCGGGTAAGATTATGGATCTCCATCCAGGCCGCGCGTCGCTAGCTAACGGTTTGACCCGAACGACAGAGCCCCGCTAACGGCTGTTCAGCCGGCATTGGCCGTTACTGTTCTAGCCGTTGCGAGCGCAGTCGGGAGGCGCGCGACGTGTTCTCCTGATGCTGTCCGACTGTTTCACGCTCTCTTGTCCTCTCGATGTTTATTTTGAGGCCTGGACAGCTGTTTACTAACCCGTTCAATGTTTACAGTCCCACCGTATTCATGCTGTGAACTGATGGTCTTACTGGTGTTGAGTTCACTATGGATGTCGTTTTTTAAAGAATTAATTTACGAAAATGTCTTTTTATTTCCCAACAGTTTGGCCCCACGGCGCAGTTTATGTAACGTTAATCCTTATGTTAATTTATCAAACTTTGTATTTTACTTTTTATCAAGGCTATTTTATTTGTGATATTCATAGTGATTTATATTGGCAAACTGGTAATATGAAATCTTTTTTTTTAAACTGGATATTAATGCAACACAATAAAATACATTATGCTAATATAAATTATATCTTTTTAAATATTGCTTTTGTTTACAAAAAAATGTTGATAATATATGTACAACACAGTACTACAAAAATATAAAAAAATATATTTGTATTTGTCGTTATTTTTACTTTAACTGTTATTCAACCAGTTAGAAAGCAAATAGTAGTTTGAAGACTACAGCATACTATAGTGCAAACAACCAGATAATACTAATATATTTTATAATATGAAGTGGCAGAATAAGTATTCTCAAAGGTTATCTCAAAGGTCATCATCCCAAATTAGTCCAAAGCGTTTCAGGAGCCAAGTTTCTATAGATCTTGGCTCAACAATCTCCACTACACGTTCTTTATTGGATCACTTTAATACACTCACAGAAGTCCAACCAGAGCAGCTCTCTGGGGATAAATATGTTATTTAATTTTCAGTGTTCTGCCTGACGTGAGAAAACGAGTGTAAAATATAAAGGACAGGACGTTTTTAGCAGGTGGCTGTAATTTGCGGTGCCTTAAATTCTATGTTGTGGGGTAACGTTGAGCTAGCAGGTCCTTCATCTCGGTTTAGGACCCGCTATGTATTTATTCTCATGACAGACAGTCTACCGGATGTTTATCTGTCCCTATGTGAGCTTTAGTCTCCCAAGAGACCGCACAACTGTGACATCACAGATATGTGTTTTTATTTATGTAATTTTGTTGTTCTCAATTGTGAGAGTTTTGTTTTTCTCACCTCATCTTACATCATAGTCAATTTTATATGTTGCACTGTTTATATTAGTTTACTGGTTGCAATGTTTTTGTAAACTACAGGATACGTTGGTTCATTAAAAATAAATATTAACTAATTGACAATAAGAGAAATTCCTGGAATTAATAAATTAACCCCTTTTTTCATTTCAGACATGCAAGTCCTTTAAATCCTAGGTAGCTTACTTCCGCCCTAATCAGTTGTCATCCTCTGGCAGTGAGCTGTTGAATAATGCAATGTGGCTGTGAACAGTCAAGAATTACACTCGCTGAGAGAAATGTGACTAAACAGAAACAACAGTACGTCAGTCAAACTTAGAAAGTGTAAGGAGGGACTTCTATATTCTTTAGAGGATAAACTGAAGTTTGGCCTCATGCTTTTTGTTTCGGATCCTCTTCCCTGTGGAGTCATCCGGCCTCACACTTCGTAATGTATCTGTTTTGCAGTCGATGCGAACGAGGACTGTCTGTGGTACGTGGATAAAAACGGCACCTGGCACAACGGCTTCGACTGCCCTCTCATCACGTTCTGCTGTGGGAACTGCCACCGGCGCTACTGCTGCCTGGACGCCTTAAAGGTGATCACAGAGAGGGAGCAGAAGCGCTGCATGCTCTTCCAGTTCAGGTGGGGGAAGCAACAGCAGGAGTCTGATTTAATGACTTATTTATTCATTCATAAACACCAGGAGACAAAGTCTGTGTTCATGATCCAAGACTTTAGCTGCAGGATCACATTTCATTCATTTTCTGGAGGCAGACAGATTCTTTATTCTACCCAATATAATGTACCTGATAAAAAATACTTCTCATCCAAATATATAATACAACAATACAAGGCCACAATCGCACGGGTAAAAATCCTAAGTTATGTCATTGTAATTAATTGGATCGACTTTTCCTTAATATTTAAGAAATGCTGATGATTTGTGACATCATCCATTGGTTTGTGGCAGTTTTGACGCCCTGAAGTTTGGCATTTTGGTCTTCGCTATTTTTGCTGTTGGCTGTTGTCTTGGCTTTTTGCAACCAAGTGACACAAGAGGGTGGAGTTAAGTACAACCCAACACTTATCAAGTTCTAAGACGCAAACTCTGACAACTCCCAGACTGGACAGCGCTGTGGTCACAACCTGTCAATCACAAGGTAGTCACGCCCTCAAGTATACTCTGCTATATCGTGTATTTTACTCTTAATGGGACTAAGATTTACTAATTTAAAATGATGCTGTCATGAATCTATTAAATCAAGTATTGAAGTGAGTAAGTATCAAGGATTTGTTAAGATTAATAGTAAGGAAAAGTACCCCCCCAAAAAAACTACATTATAGGCATTAACTATATAATGTTGTATACTTCAACGTGAAACATTTGTGTCACTTTGGGGAAGAAGGGGATTTAAGTGGGAAGAAAATTTGACATTGTACAAACATACACAGAAAATGAAGTCCACCATCACCCTTCATTCTGCCAGTAATGTCTGCGAAACGTTCTCCATTCTTAAACGAGCCTGTTCTCATGCCCCACCGGGCAAATTAGACTTAATGACTTTGCTTCGGTCCTCGCAGGGTAATATGTTCTCATTAGTCGTTTCTCTCACATCAGCTATCCCCTGTGAGGGCTTGTGATAATGCCGGACGAAGCAAGCTTGTACCTGAGAGACTGAAACATGGCGCTGAAAACCATCCATCACCATCCAGTAGCGAGCAGACAACCTGCAGCTAATTAAGCCCAGTGAAAGATCAGATCAGCGGGCGGCGGCTGAGCTGAAATGGAGGGCTTTGTTGCTTCAGTGGGCCTATGAGGTGATGGAATCTGGTGGAGAGACAGACAGACGTGACATGTACATCACTAACTCGTGTGTTTCAGGGTCAGTCTGTAGTAAAAGTTGTGTCTGAACCAAAAGCTTCACATCGCAGCCGTTCCCGCTTTAATCCTCGACCTGTGAGATGGAGGGACGACAACGTGAAACCAAAGTAATATGGAAATGCTTTGTACCTTAAGCCCTCCTTTGTGTCTCCTCTCAGCCCCACCACTTTGGCCGGCATCGCCTCCTCCATCCTCCTGTTTGTGGCGATCATTGCGACCATGGTCTGCTGCTTCATGTGCTCCTGCTGTTACCTTTATCAGAGAAGGCAGCAGCGGGGCCGGACCCCTTATGATGGTGAGACCTCCTCTCTTTAAATATTCTTTTGGAGACACCCACGAGCTGACCGTTTCCTTCACATCATTCTGAACTTCTGGCCCACAGCCCAGCATATCCCCATGGCCAGCTACCCAGTGGAGCCCATGTATGACGCCTACGGAAAACCACTAGGACCATCTGAGTACCTACACGCAGGGTATCCGATGGCGCCTCAGTATCCTGGCATGCCTCCCCATTACCCGATGATGCAGCCTGGACATTACCCACCACACCTGATGGATCCCATATACAGCCAGGGTAAGAGGAGCATCAGCTTTCATGTCCATATTTTGTTGATCTGCTTTAACAACAAAACATAATCTACCTACTTTTGGGAAAGTGAAGTGGCTTTTATTCAGTCTTCCTCCCTGAGCCAAGATGCACAGGGAGAAATAATACTCCTTGTGTTTCTAGCCCTGCAAAAGCAGACAATAGATGTTGATTTTGACATTTTTTTTTAGGTCCTTTTGATTGGGATACTTGAACAATTATTGGACAGATTTCCATAAAATATATTGAGGCTGTTAGTGTGTTAGTCGAGCACCAGCAACTGTTACACACGGTCAACTTTAACGCATGATGTCTGATCTCTGATTTAAAAGGGAGATTGCCTCCCAAGAGCATGAACCCTTTGAATTCTAATGAGTCCATGTTCTCTCCACTACCGCTGTCACACATTTTATATTTGATGCTCCAGGGATTGTAATGTTTATTTAAGTAGCACTGTGTCATACACCGAGGTCATTCGAGGTGCTTTACAAGAAAACCAAATAATACATAAGATAATTAAAAGTACTGGCAAGTTTAAAACTAAATTAATAATAAAAACCCATAATAACTGTATTAATTAACTGCTGAAAGCACACCCCTTTTGTCCATAGCGCAACAACTCTTTTTTAGAAGAAAGGTGCTGCTGAATTTGGTTTTCATTTGGTCAAAAATTCTTTATCATTTCTTGTAATAATTCATGAAGTTCTGACTTTATTTTATATTTCTATCCCTCTTGTCTTTCAGCCCCTCCACCTTACTCCCCACCTCAGTATCCTGGTCATTGATGGGCTCGTCTACACATATACACACACACACACACACACACACACACACACACACACCAGCACTAACACCGTGGGAAACAACAGCAGCTGAGAGAAAAGACTGTATCAAAAGGAGAAGGCAGCAACTCTCTCACACTCAAACACGCACACACTCAAAAATAATGGCTCGACGAGCGGGAGGCACTTTAAGGTTTTTATCTCTGTTTATTTCCAAGGTTGTCCTACTTTTCTCGAGTATTTACGTAAGTCAAATTCTGTTCCCCAACCCGACGCCCGATTGCTCCCGGCGGGTTTGGCGGCGGCCGCGCGCACCATCACCAAAGTGAGGAAGTATCTGTCTGGCGTCTCGACTCTGTGCTGCCACTTGTGCTGCGGCACACTCACCTCAACGACAGGGTCATTACCTAACAGCGGAGGAGTCAAAAGGCTTTTACAAAAATAAATGATAATGCCCTCCCTTTTTTTTATTCAAAGGGAAAAATGCTTTACTTCCTCACTTTTGTTAAATTTGAATAAATTGATAACTGCCATAGGCTACATTCCAGGTCACACACTCTCCAAAATATGATTACATGATGTCTTTATTTCTGTATATGATGTTGTTTTTTGTAATGTGGTAGAGGCATGTTTGAATAAGGTGACATCATGGCTCAAAGGCAGTGCCATACTGTCTTCAATTGGCAGATGGCCTAAAGGTTTTATGGTATTCTCAATTTTGTGTAAGATGCTTTGAGTCATCCAACTTTGTCTCTTTTTTTTGTATCTGGCAGGACTAATTTGTTCATGATAGGATATTAGCTGCACCATTCTAATGTGACGTCTTGACATCAGCATGCAACCCCCAGTCAACGTTATCTGTCTTCATGCTTCTTTTCTGTTTTTAAAATAATTAGAAATCTTTAGATGAAACCCATAATGGCACGTAGGATGTTTTCCAGTGAAAGTCATGTTAAATGTTTATTTCGTGTAACATATCAGGTCAGGGGAGTTGCAGGTCTTGCTGCTTGGTTAAAACAAAGTGTCCCGCCTTACAATAATTAACCATGATGGAGAGAAAAAAAAGAGATTAACTATTTAAATACTTATTTTGTAAATCTGTTATTCAGCTGAATATTTTATGATATTGTAACAAGTTATTTTAAGCATACGGTATTGTTATTGTAACATAAATTATGACGTTTTAGCATTTTTGGCATCTTTCCATTTGGTATTTATTATTATTATTGAGGTTACCTTTTACTGTGAATGGGTTCTCACCTTGTGGACTATACAAAGCCAAAAAGCACTACTGTTGAAAAAGTTGATTTATTCCTTTAAAGTCATAGTTTGACATTTTGTGAAATATATTTCCTATTTAAAGGAGATCGCTCCCAATCTCAAAGACTGGAGTGCATCAATCTTCTCATCTGGAGTTGCTCAACTAGAAAGCAGACGTGTTTTCCCAAAATGTCAAACTGTTGCTTCAATTTTACATTTACAGATTTGGGCTCCAGTGAGAACAGGGCCTGTAACCTGTAATTATTCTGGAATTGAGTCTGGTTTAGCATCTTGGACAGCCCTGGGCCCTTTGTAAGATGTATGAACCGTCAAACACGGCATCTCCAGCATGCTTTGAGCAGTTAGCTGTCTGATGATGATCTTGATTTGGGTGTAATTTCATGATTAAAAAAAACAAACACTTATGCTGATTGATCAGAGAAGCCTGAGCTTTTCTTTGAGACTCACTGCTGTATCTTGTCTCTAAAAAAAGTACTATTACCGCTAGTTTACAGCAAAAAATCGTTTCCTCCGAAGGCGACGTCCATTTGTACAGATTTGTGGAGCCTTTGTAAAGGACACGGAGAACACTGGACTTTTCTTTGTAAGATGCTTTCATATGTAGTTTGACATAACTTTGCTCAATGATGTTTCTGTTTATTTGTTGTTCTAAACCAACTCCATGAGTGTGTTTAATGGAACGGACATCAGTTGGCAAAATAACTCGTCTGGATATATGGCTTTTTGTCTATTGTCATATGGATATGGGATGCTATTGTAATATAAAGTGAGTGAAAAAGGGTTTTATTTCTATTAACATAAAATTTAACTTTGGAATGTAAAAAGAACTTCGGTCTGCTGTGTCTTTTTGTTGTCAAGAAAAACAAATCATATCACATTTAAATAGGGGGACGTAAGTATGTGTTCACATAATTTTGACCACTAGATGTCCATAATAACCTCCGAACCATAAACATGTTCATCTTTGGCAGAAGTGATTCATTTCATCGTCATCACAAGCAACAAATAATCCAAATGAAATGTGTGCCCCTAAAACACTGATTGCATTAACTTATCATTTGCATATTATGGTAGAACTTTATAATAAGTGCACACTATTTAGCATTAGTAAAGCATGAATAAACAATGAATTTATCATTTATAAAGCATTATTCCAACATGAGTACTCATTAGTAACTTATTCATGAAAACAGTTCTAAATGTTTCACAAATTATCTTGTTAATCATCTATAAGTCCTGAATATCTCATTTAAATGGGGAACCCATTATTTATGAAGTATGAAACCCAAGCTTATTAATTAACAATGAAGCATCTCTAACTGTGTTTATGAATGAGTTACTAATGAGTATTCATGTTGGAATAATGCTTTATAAATGATGAATTCATTGTTCATGCTTTACTAATGCTAAATAGTGTGCACTTATTATAAAGTGCTACCCATATTTTTATTACAAATTGTGTATTGTTGAAACTGTATGCCCACCTCCAAACAGGGAAATATACATTTGTATATTTTTATACATTTTGCATCTGTTATATTAAATTATATTTAATATAATACATTTATTTTGTTTTAATGATCAATATGTCTTCTCAAATCGTCTTAACTTTATGAAATTTGAAAGAAATTTTGACTTTTATGTAGTGATGTGTTTTTAATTTAATGCATTTGTGATATCTGTGGCTTTCCGTGCTTTCTTGTAATAACAATGACCTTTAATTGTGTCCAGCCTCAGGACTCAGGACACCCTGTACTTCACTGCACATTTTTAATAATCTAATCTCACACATAATTCATCTGTTCCCCCCTAAATCATTGTCCTGCTGGTGTTATATTGAGCTCCTGTGAAAACAAAGCTGTATTTTTAACTCACACTGTTTCTCTTTAAAATGTTAGGAATGTGTTGACTCGAGACCCAATGGAAAAAGTTCCAAACTGATGTTCTCACCGTGGCAAAAAAAAACAAAAAAAACAACCTAATGTGAAACTCTAACCGGTGACAATCAGATTCATTACTAAAGATTAAAAATGAGGAACTGGTCTCAATATAAACAAACTGTGTCATAGGAAGTCTGCGTAACTCTGCTCTAACATCTCTGTAAACTTCAGCCCTTCCCATTACCTTTAAAGGAGTGTGTACCCTGAACTAAATATGGACATGCACTTTCACAGGATTTTAAAGAATGTCCCAGCCTCACAGTCCACTTTGATGATGCGAGGCTCTTGCACTTCATCACTGGTACCCCTCACTGCAAGACGGAGCGTCCAGCCTCTTTGCACCAGGATTGATGCCTCCGGTGGCTTTCTGGCGAGCGGGTCGCCACGGGACAGCAGGACGCCAGCTTTGACCTATGGGGAATACGCCTCAACATCGGAGAGAGAGAGAACCCAATAATCAGATTTGAAACACAGGGATTTACTGTACGACCACCGTCGGCACCTCCGAACGAACCAAATTTCTCTCCAGCGTTTTACCCCAGATTCAGTCTTAGCCACCATGTCCAGGAGAAAGGTGAGAGGCCTGACCCGTACGGGCCGCCAGGTCAGCGAAGACCCGGACCTGGACAACCTGCTGTCTACTCTCTCCCCCGAGGAGGTGGAGGAGCTGGAGAAGGACATGATGAAAGTGCCAGACATCAAGCCAGAGGACGGGAAGATCGTCGACCAAGGGGAGAGCCAAGCTGCGCAGCAGCCTACGAGCAACAATGTCCGGGACGCCAAACGGGACAGCGGGCGCGAGAGTGACCGTAAAGGGAAGCCCAGCGAGAGGGACCAGTCCTTTGAGGTTTGTGAATGCTCAAAGACCCGTCACTCTTTTAAGATGTTTGTATTTGCAACGTTTGTTAATCAAAAATGACTCGCCAATCTGGACGAGTTCATCAAATCGAACAAGAATGTTTGACACCTGTGATTGATAGATGACAGCGTTGTGGAACATCCTCTGTCCCAGAGGAACGCTAATGATAGCTCTGATGTGCTCTGGTGTGCTCGCTTTCATTTTGCCTGAAGCAAAGCGCCAACTGGACCCCAAGTCATCAGATCAAAAATAGTTTAAGCGTTGGCTTCTAGTCCCCTCTGATTCTGATTTCACATGCTCAATCATCCTCACACAAGAGGCGAGCCAGCATCAGCGCTTCTTTCATTTTATTCCGATGCCACGCTATAAAAGAGCGCTGCTTCGTCGAGTGTCGGGGAGACGGGTTTCTTGCAGTTTGTGTGTTTAAAGAAGCAGCACTTCAGTCGATAGAGCCGAGGCCCCGCGGAGCTTCTTAATCCCGGCCTGATGGAATTCCTTGGTTGATTGCTCCTACGCTCACTGCCTTTTAAGGATACATCTGCCAGAGCCACGGCCCCAGACAGCAAAACAGATGGAGACTCACAAATCAAACACTTTGCAAGCTCCTCGCTGCAAATGTGTCCCTGCAGTACACAAAAAAGGGAGAAGAAAAAAAGGTTGCTTGTCCTTTTGCTGACTGTCAACACACCCTGCCATATTGTGTCAGGGAGAGTGTGTGTGTGTGTGTGTTTACAGTGAGCAGATGGACGAGGAGCTGTTTGACAGTAAAAGGAATACAGTATTTGTATGGGTATTAGGTGTTACATCATGCTATACATGCCATGCAATATGTACCGTATGTCTGTAAGACCAAGTTCTGTACTAGCCAAGAGACTATTTTACTTGTGACACAGCTGTCTTGATGAACTGTGATTTATTTTGCTCTACATCCTTTGTCACACCTCCTGCTTGATTTTGATAATAGCGTATATTCAACTGCTTTACTTTCTGACATAACACTGCTCATACTCCTTATATGCATCCTTCTGCAGGGTGAGACAAAGAAGGAGAGCCGGAAGCAGGAATATCTGAGGAAAATGGGCCCGAGTCAGGAGGGGGACGACGGCGTGACAGCAGGGCCACAAAGACAAACTAGTGTCTCAAGTGAAAGAGATACTAAGGTCGACAACAGGAGCAGCAAAGGTCCGGAAAGTTGGAAAGAGGAACGAAGTCGGCTTTCGAGTCGATACTCGAAGCAAGAGAGCAGAGAGGGTGACGTGAAAGAGGAGACTAAAGAGAAACATGAGGACAAGATAAGAGACAGAAGAGAAGGCAGAGAGAGCACAAGTAGCAAAACAAAGGACATGATCTCGAAGTTACAGGAAAAAAAAGATGACTGCAAGGAGAAGAAAGACGACTGTAGGAGAAGAGATGAGAGCAAAACCAAAGACATTATCTCGAAGCTACGAGAAAAGCATGAGAAGGACACGCCCAAGGAAAAAGAGAGAAAATCAGAGAGTTTTAGGACACAAGGTCTTGTCTCCAAAATGTTGGAAAAGCAGAGCAAAGTACAAGAAAGCCCGGCCCCGCCGAGTAAAACAGAGGAGAAGAAGTCTAAAGCAGAGGAGAAAAAAGCTGACGAGAAGAACAAGCCGGACGCCAAACTTGAGCGACAGCCATCAGAGAGGGGTGAAGTGCAGGTGAAACACGACAAGGCCGAGAAAAGAACAGATAGAGAGGAGCTGGTTAACCACAGTGACCACGTGAAGGAGAAAGAGAAGAAGATCAGCACGGAGAAGAAAGTAGAGGAGACGAAGGAAAAAGAGGAGAGTAACGGAAAAGAAACTGAGAAACTTGGCAACTGTGTGGCCAAAAACAGCCCGAACAGCAAGGCGAAAGAGGAAGAGGAGGAGGACGAAGACTCAAGCATGTTTGATGAGCTGATGGAGCAGGTTCGCAGCAACGACCCCGCCCTCACGGAGCTCAATGTCAACAACTCGGAGGTCATCAAGACGAAAACACTCATGGAGTTTGCGGAGGCGTTGCACAAGAACACCCACGTGAAGAAGTTTGCTTTGGCTAACTGCCGGGCGGACGACCATGTGGCGTACGCCATCGCGGGCACGCTACGCAGCAACAAGACCATCACCAGCATCAACGTGGACTCCAACCATCTCACTGGCAAGGGCATCCTGTCTCTGATCCAGGCGCTGCCACACAACTGCACGCTGACCGAGCTGCGCTTCCAAAACCAGCGTCACATCTGTGGCGGGAAGACCGAGATGGAGATGACCAAGATCCTGAAAGAGAACACCACCTTGCTCAAACTGGGCTACCACTTTGAGCTCGCCGGACCCCGGATGACGACGACAAACATACTGAGTCGCAACATGGACCGACAGAGGCAGAAGCGCCTGCAGGAGCAGAAGCAGGCCCAGGCCAACGGGGAGAAGAAGGGGGCACTGGAGGTACCCAAGGCGGGTGGTGGTGGGGGATCTCTGAGAAACTCGCCTCGAGCTTCCCCCAAACCTTCTCCCATACCGTCACCCGTGCCGTCGCCAAAGCTGACTCCGAAAAGAAGAGCTGGAGGTCCGGCTCCGCCGCCTCCTCCGCCTCCTCCTGGGTGTGGACCTCCCCCTCCTCCACCTCCTATGCTGGATGTAGACTCCCTGAGGAACTCTCTGACTCCGGTGTCGCAGAGGAAACTGGATGGGAAAAGCCCGGGCGGTTCTACGAACACGAGGGACCAACTGCTTGACTCGATCAGAGGAAACAATAAGAAACAACTCAAGAAGGTATGTAAAGATAGGTTTACGGATTGGTTGGCTCCGCCGCTTCATATCCTCACAGACTTACATTTGATTTCCCCCACAGGTGCCGGTGCCAAAGTGGTTGCAGTAATATTGCCTGTTGGAATATGAAGTGAAAGAAGAAGAGGGAGGGAGAACAGACATTTCGCCACAGGTTTTTTCAAGGAGTCAATCTCTAGATTCCTTCGGGGTGCAGTGGAGAAAAGCTGCGCTGCGGGACGGATGGAGAAAGTGAGACGTGATATGCCCATCGACACAATGAGTTCTCCCCTCAAACACTGGACCAAAAGGACTCTGTGGAGAAGGAGTGATGCAGGGCTCTCTATTAGTCGAATGCAAAGAGTGCCATGAGTGTTGTGGTTGTTGTTGTCTTCAGTACATATTGACGCTTTGCTGGTTATTTGCACTAGATAATATAAAGCTGGGAGTGTGCGATGAGCTTATTGATAAGATATTCAAATAACTCTATAAAATTCTAATATACAAAAAGTTTATCAGCGATATAGTGGACATTAATTTGACCATTTATTTATTTGTGGAGAGAGAATCCACCTCATATTTGTACGTTGTCAATCTGTTCAAACTGGGAATTCTGAAATGGCGTAAATATCAGGGAATTAACAAACATGGCGGGCTGACTTAAGAAAATCTGGGTAAGAAAAGAGAAAAGTAAAGAAAAGGGTCACGTGGTCCTTGATTGTGTGTCTCATTGCCAAATCTCATGACATCTCAGGCAGGATTTAGTGGATTGGAAAGCAGCCCAGTGGAATCCTGGTGCATGACGAACGAGTTTTAGCATGGAAATAATTACATAATGCATTTTTATCAGGAAGTGCAAATGGCTGTCCTTCAGTATGTGATGTTTTATTTTGTACAGAATCATTGTAGCATGGGTGTTTGAATACCTTCTATAACGTAATGTCTTAACCTTTATGAAACCATTACTGGCTTATATCAACCCTCCTGCTGATTTATGCCTTTATGTACTTTTAAGTAAACGTCATTTCAAAAGGAATGTAATGATGATCATAAGTCATTGGGGCACTTATGTGCACTGTGTTATGACATATTCTCTGTCATATCTGATTACACATGCCTTTCTTACAGAGCCTGTATGCCTTCAATAAAATATTCTGTATGTTTGCAATGAAAAGTCACAAGTTTAATGTTATGCCTGACTGATAAGGATAATATGAACATTATGTGTAAAGTAAAATACAACTGATATTTATAATATTTTCCAGAATTAAAAATCAAGGTATGTATCTATTAATATATACAATATATACAGTAATGGGCTGCCATTTATTTCAGTTGGTTTATAGGCTCTATAAAATCATTCACTCTTAATAATATACTCAAGTATTTTTATTTTCACTGTCACTTGAGGTCTAGCTGTTGCAAGGAAGATATGTGCACAGTATATACAGAGCCATATATAGATATGTATCCATGGTCAACAACTAACCTGCAGCATACATCATTTAAAGGAATCCTGTAATACTGCATGTGAACCCTGACAACTGAGTAAGTTCATTTCAAGAATCTCTCCATCATTACACAACCATTCACACGCCTGTGCTTCTGCAACCAAAACCATAACATTTCTCCACATTCCACGTCTAAAGCAGCAGAGAGACGGTAAGAGCTGTGTAGTGTCTACACTCCAGCCGGAGAGGCAGTTATCAACCTGAGAACAGCACCGCCAGAAGCAAGCCAGTTTATGTCTCCATATCCCTGCCTCTGCCTCTGCATCCATGAAATGCCTATATTTGGGCATTTCTCAATAAGAAGCGTGCTCTGCTATTCATTCCTTTCTTGTTCCTAATAATGGGCTCCAGGCCAGCGGTCTGTCTCTGGGCTGTAGCCGCTCCCCTGACCAACAGCGCTGATTTTAGACGGAGGAAAAAGTGGGGAAGGAATGAAAATGTTTAGATTATCGATGTTCAGCACCAGCAAATGAGATCTAAGGAGAACCTGGGGACCATTTGCATGTAGAAAGTAACTCAGTGAACATTATTTTATATGTTTGGTGGTCATATCAGGTTAACTGTAGTTTAGTAGGAAGACCACACTGTAGCATGGCTGAATAACCTGCTAGAAATTCAATCTGATTTCAAACAAATGAATTGATGAATATGCACCATAAGTGCGGTATTAGATATTATTATAAAGGTCTTAAATCTAAAATGTTGACAAACGAACCAAAATCAGATAATAAACACCATGCAACTGTGGCGCCATGTTTTGTTCTCAAAAGTAACAACAAAGCATTTTTAATTTACTACCTTGCATTTGACAGGCCTCTGCTGCCAATGGTGGTTAAAGCTCATGGGTATTGTAGTATTTAGACCGTCCGTCGTGCCAAAATGATTGTCTTTTTCTTGCTACTATTACAAGTATTGCTAAATCATATACCAGAATCAGAGTCAGCGTTATTGGGCAAGATAAATGGAATTTGACTCTGGTTACACATTGCTCTCGTCATACAGATGTACATATACAAATAAAAAAGAGAAATATAAAAAAAGACAATAAAGACGACCGATATAACACAGAAACTAAGCATCAACGTTAACATTTAACTAGTATGTACAATATAAATATATATTCAATAATATATGTGAACATAAGAACAATGACAATGGACAATGAATTTGGGATATTAGTGCAGAAAGGTGGTAATATTGCATGTAGTGCAGATGTAAATGTCTGATTAATTGTTCATCAGAATGACATAATACAACTTTATCATGACTTGTTGTATGACTGCAAAGTGTACCCACTGAAGTTAGGATAACAAAGCAAAAATCTAAAATATGGATTCCCCATACCAGATAAATAACCTGTTTCCACAATGTTTGCGTCTCGCTCAAGCTAACCTGTATCGCATGGAAGTAGTGCTTTGCCGAGAACACACGAAACGCCCCTTTAAGGCATCTCGTTGCATGGTGACGTCACACTGACGACGCGCGTAACGTCAGAGGGAACAGCTAAAGAACAAGATGGAGGAGTATGCCAGAGAACCATGGTGAGTTTTAAACAAAGCTAAAATAGCATTTTTTACCTTCAGCTTCACCAATTCCTCCCCGTGAAGCGACTCACACGTTCAGTGTTTACACGTGTCGTTATTGTACAACACATGGTACGACACGAAACGGCTCTAATCCGGCGAGCTACCTGTCGTTAGCACAAATGCTAACTATATATAGAAACATAACGGCGCTGTGTGCTAGCAACAGACCGTCGATGCTACATCACGTTGTTAGTGACCTTGTCGGTTTTACTCACATGTCATTACATATTGCCATTGACTCCGGACACTGATTGTACGAGGTCATATGTGATCTACAGTGAAGCTGTGAATATTCCATCTGTGTAGTTGATCATTTAACGAAGTTGCCTTTGGGTTTTGCTAAACTAGATTAGCTAGCTGCCTGTAAAATATCCTTATCTGTTGGGGACAGACTAGGATTACGCAACGACGGTTGAAGGAGACTTGTCCAATGTATCTTAAAACACACTGAATTTAATCATAACGATGTGGATTTCTTAATGTTGCCAGTGTTAAATATTAGTGACACGTTTGTACCCACGGTCTGGTACCCAGCCGGTTAAGCACTTGTGTCGAGGTTATTAATCTCCAGACCAGGTGGCACATTGTGTAATAACCATGCAATGCCGGCATTTTCTACAACTATTTTGTTTGCATTGTTTTTTTTAGCTGTCTTTTTTTTTTATGTGTATAGCTTTTCAAATGATTGAAAATATACCTTTTTCAATTGACTTTCCTTTAAAAAAAAACAAAAAAACCCCTAACATTTAAGGTCAGAAAGAGCAATGCAATGATATGATAATGATAATGATCTTAAGATTTCCTGCTTAAATAGAGCTGCCCTTAATTTAACAAAAACAGTAAAGGCAGATATCTAAGGAGTTATCGAGATTTACAGCATGGATATTATCTTTTTTTTCTTGACATGCAGTTTGTATGTAATGTAACAATATTGTTTTTTAAAGGTGTCATTACCCAAATTAATCAGTCAGTAAACTTTTAGGATAAGCTTTATTTTATTTGCAAGTTAAAGTTAATAAAAAGGTGCTTGTACACTTACCTTCTGCCTCCAATCCATACTCATGAGGCATATCAAGATTAAAACTGCAGATTTAAGATAATAATGGGATGTGTAAATGCAACTTCATACTCTTCACTGTGCATGACAATGAGCTTTGCTAATGGCTGGCCTGTGTTTTCAGCCCCTGGAGGATCGTGGACGACTGTGGGGGAGCCTTCACTATGGGAGCCATTGGAGGAGGAATATTTCAAGCAGTTAAAGGCTTTAGAAATTCCCCCTCAGTAAGTTCTGTCATGTTGCTTAACACTGTTCTTGACTATAGTGCCTCAATCAAATACAACAATTATGACCTCTTCATACAGATCATACTGCATGCAGCATTAGCAATAATTTGGCACTTCTTCAGAGCAACACACTGTTTTGTTACTGTCAGAAGATTATTGTCACAGCCAACTCTCAGAAGATCTGTCATTGTTTTAGCAGTGATGTTTTATTCTATCATCTACATGCTTTTTACAGTGAACTAAATAATAAAACAAATGCATTAAAGTCTAATTAATTGAAGCAGTGACATAACAGTTTAATACTTTCTTATTGAGAAGGCATCTGTTTTTATTTTCTAAACTCTAGGAGTGTCATATACTTTTAGTGATTCTCCATTTTGGCCTTAATCAAAAATGATATCTTGAACTGACAAGGAATTTCCATTGATCTGTGTTTTGTGTTGCTCTCTTGTGTAGGGAATGAACCACAGAATGAGAGGTAGCATGACTGCCATCAAGACCAGAGCCCCACAACTTGGAGGTGAGGATAACTGCAACATTTTAATATGATCTGCCGGAAAGTGAAAAACCTTATATTTAGTATCAAATATTCATTCTTTCTCCTTTGTAAAGAACAGGGGCTGTTGTCAACTTAGTATCTCATGTTGATCTCTGTTTAAGTCTGCAGTTGTTCACCTAACTGTTTCTTATTGAACCTGGGTGAATCTTTTTCGGATTGCAGGAAGCTTTGCAGTATGGGGAGGCCTCTTCTCCATGATCGACTGTGGTTTAGTAAAAGTACGAGGGAAGGAGGATCCGTGGAATTCAATTACGAGTGGGGCCATGACGGGAGCTATCCTTGCTGCAAGAAGTGAGTAAGCTTGGGAGAAGCTGGCAGTTAAGAGTTTAACAGATAGCACATACATGCAAAAGACAAACAGTGAGGTGGCTGTTGTACACTGAACTCTGTTTAAAACCAAACCTTACTGGAAATGCGCAAAGAGGCATATGTAAGACTATTTTATGTCTGGCTACAGTGAAGGAAAGAGTAGATATCTGTTTGTTGATATGTTAAAAGTCCAACCAGCTACATCCGTCTGTTGCTGATGATGCAAGTTGTTTTCTCATTTCTGCCACTTGTTTTAATCCAACAAACAAACAATCAAAATGTGCATGTACCGTACAGTTGGTTTAATTTTTCATAACTGGCATTCATCAGTACTGGACTCAGAAGTATAGATGAAATGCTCAATCTATTTATTTGCAGCATGTAGCTTGGGGATTACACACTGCACTTTCTAAAATTGCCGGCAAGAACTGGTTAAGAAAATCTAATGAAAAATCGGCCTATTTTTCTGCCAATATTTTACAGACTAATTCTGGGCAAGGTGTCACAACTGGCTGTGGCCCTTTTGGGCAAAAAAGTGTGTTGCTCTTACTGGGGCAGGAAAACATGGACTTTGGTGACCTTGTGTATTTCTCAGCAAGGCAAACAACAACACAGCGGTGTTTTTTTTTTCCTTTTGTGTGTTTTTAATTTTTTTTTTAAAGTTGATGATTAACAGTAATCATCTTTGTCTTATGTGGAAACTAATGCACTCTTTGTGCATGTTAGTGTTTTAATATATTACCGTTTCCTGTTCCTCCGTAGATGGACCAGTAGCCATGTTCGGCTCTGCAGCTATGGGAGGAATCCTGCTGGCATTGATAGAGGGCGCTGGAATCTTGCTTACTAGATTCGCCTCTTCACAGTTCTCACATGGTGAGTAATACTCCCGGGCTTTAATGTTTGTATCATTGAATAATTGAGGACATCAAGGGTATTGCATAGACGGAGAACACAGTTTGATGATATTGTGTACTAATGAATATATCCAAATTTAGTTATAAATCTCCCTCCGTTACATCAGTCTGCCTGAAATTAGTATGTCCTATGGAATTGTGGCACGGCACAGATGTTAATGTTGTTATATTGAAGGATATTGCCTTCTTAGGTCATCGACAACAGCTGTTCTGAATTCTCAAATGTACCGTTTCTTTCTCTCAGGACCCCAGTTTGCTGAGGAACCCGCTCCTGCGCCCATGCCCTCCCCTTCCTTTGGAGACTACAGACAATATCAGTGAGAGGACTCCCTCACTTCTTGTCCACTAGGCCTTTTTGAATTCCTTGCTGAAGTTACAGAGGAGAAATGGAGACATAAAATACCACACATCAGTGAATAGCAACTGCACCCGACTTTGAGGACCGTGTCAGAGAAATGAAGGACAGAGTACATCTTCATTTTCCTTCTTTATGAGCCATGTACAGATCTGCCTGTTCCATTCTCCGCCTTGTCATGTGCATCTGTTTCCCCTAACATGGGTTAAATACAAACACGTGGTGAGACTGAGAACAAGATGTGTTTTTTCTGTTTTGTTCATCTACATTATGTACTGCATGTAGCCCAACATGTGAGAGCTCCAGGTCGACGAGCTTCGGAACAGTGTTGAATCGAGCAAAAAACACGGCACACAAGGAATCTAATGAATTCTAAGTATGTTATGCTTCTGTGTATATACAGTAAAGGCTTTTTACTTGTATTCACTTAGTTTCATTTGCCTTTTAAATATGTCACCTGCTTGGGCTGGCCACGTTCATTTGACTGGAATTCTTTTATTTAATTGTAATCAGAGTCATGAAGGCCAACCAGTCACAATGCTATTCCTGGGATAAGGGGATTTGTTTTAAATTGAGTTATTTATTTTAAATGGGGGCTTTTATCAGGGAGTTGTATTTTATGGTGCAGTGCTTTTACATCCAACACAAAGGTTTGGGAAATGACGGTAATGACGAAGGGTGGCCAAGGCAGTACAAATGAATGGAGAAACTCAAGCAAGGGATTGATGCATACTGTATGACAACTGTACGATAGATTATAGTATGGTACAATAAAGAAATAAGTTGTTACCTGTGTTTGGTGTAATCCTATGAATATAGTTATACCATTAGTTCTCGTCTGGCTCAGGAGAAGTGTAGATATTGAACGTCAAACCTTTTAAGTGTGATGTGCTTTTGCTGCAATCCACCTGGGTCCATGCAGCCTGGGCAGGGCTGCTCATTCACCACTAGAGGGTAGTCCTTGCAAACATTCAGGCCAGTACTGCTCTTCTTTCTTTGCTTGGCTAAATGTGTGTAACTGGCTCTTTGAGGATGTGTTTACAAAATCCACATAAGGGAGCACTTTCTTCTCACATTCCTGCATGTCTAAGTCACTATTACACACACCTACAAACACCTGTTACCTGTTTGAAGCCCTAACTGTGGAGTAACTGGTGAAGGACACCGGATGCATGAAATGATGAGAAAAAGACGGTTGATGTAGCTTTAACGTTACCAGTTTGATATGTGAGGTCAAGGATCCAAGATAGAGCAAGTCACGTACAAAAACAAACGAGCTGACTCAGAATCATTGAAGTCCTAAAGTTTTAACCAGAACAATTTAGAGTAAACACAAGACTTTGTACATGACAGGTTTTAGATATGAAGTGTAATCATGGATTTTAGCTATAAGTAATTATTGTATCTATAAAGTGTCAGAAAAAAGCACACACCCATGTTTACCATCTGACAATATCATCTTGATATTCTAGGCTGTTAAGTGTTTGTTTTGTCAAACCAACTCTCTAAAATCCCCCTAAATATGCAATATGTTCTCCGAGAAGACTTTGAGGACCAGATGATAAAACATTGTTTTAAGAACTGGAGAATCTTTGTCCCTTTCACCTAAAAAAAAGAAGCATTTGATTATCAAGTAAATTAATTTTCAATGAAACGAATATCTGATATCTGACTTTTAGTCTTTTCATGTCTAATTTGGCCAACCATTTTGTAAATTGTCAAATAGTGTGTCTGAAACCTGAAATTGACATGATGCTCATGACTTATTGAACAGCTCTAACATGACTTCAGTCTTTTAGATTTGTCCCAAAGTATTAAACTTATTTGATATATTTAAAACCAATCTGCCCAACCAATAACTAATACATGTTAAAGGTGTGTATGAAACCTGCAATTGCCTAGAACGTTGCTTGTGACTTTACCTCCCTAAGGACTTGATTTTGACAAAACATACTTGTAACAGTTCTCATGGAGTTTGTCGTCTTAAAACATCATGGGCAAATACAAAAATGATTCGTGATATCACTTTACACACAAAAATACATCATCATTTAGTATTTCAAAAGGAGGGAGTTAACTCATCATTCAAGAATGTGTATAATGGTAAAAAAAAAAAAAAAAAAAAAAAAAAACACCTGAAAGAAACTTGTTTGCAAAAAAAAATACTAGCCAGTGTGTATTTCTACTGACACTCATCATTACCGCGCAGCCCCGTTATCATGCAAATGATGCGGGACGAGTGGGCCATGTGTCATGCCCTTTTAAGAAAAATGAGAAATAGTCGGGAGTGACGTCTGCTGCGCACAGAGGCCGGAGGCAAACTGACACTTGCGGAGCGGCGAAAGACAGCGAGCGAGAAACGGTGAGTGGGAACGCCGAACTTTACTACCCGCTAAACGCGGTCTAATAAGTCGTTTGCTTGGGAGCACGTCGCATCAATACACGCGGGATAAGAAGCAGATAGAGCCGGCTCCACGGCTCGTCTTGTACGTGTCGGGGGAACGACAAGAATTGTCCGCGCAAGTACAAAACGGGAGTGTGTGTGTGTGTGTGTGTGTGTGTGTGTGTGCACTCCCATTTTAGTCAAGGCCGGGCAGAAGGGCAGGTAACGTTAGCAGTCGGTCTTTCCCGAGCTATTTCGCCGTGTTGTGGGCTGATTTAAAGCCTGCCACGCCGGGCGGACGTTTGAGCCGCGGATGCGCTTGATGGCGGCGTGATTCAGACCAACCTAGACGTGTTTTGAGCGTCCGCCGAGAAGAGGAATGTGTCGCCTAGCTTGAAAGCTCGCGAGCTAACGAGCTGCAGCTCGCGAGCTGCCGAAGTGTCGGCGGCCCGTTGGAAGCTAGTTAGCGGCGGTCTGCTAACGAGCTTTGGTTACCGGATTTAGTGCCGCTGCTGGTGTGGAACTAGATTTGGTTGCGACCAGATGCTGCCCTCGGTTACCCTGGATTATAATTACGTTATTTTGGTGTTTATCTGTAAACTGGTTTATGGTTTGAGCGGCGTTTGATTGATGTTGTGGAAGCTAAGGGTGTGATAATCGTGAATC
Organism: Clinocottus analis; assembly: GCF_023055335.1. NCBI lineage: Eukaryota > Metazoa > Chordata > Actinopteri > Perciformes > Cottidae > Clinocottus > Clinocottus analis. Next base: position 18,259,466 of record NW_027176042.1, read on the forward strand.
GACGGAGCGTTAGTTGCTGCTCGGTGGCCACAGCCACAGATTGCGGGGATTTTGCCTGACGGAGTGATAAGCATATGCTGCTGCCTTAAGCAAATTAGGTAGATTCACAGTGAGATAACCCAGGAGCTCAAAGGACTTTCTCTTGCCTGGGGGCCAAGCTTGATGCCAGCCTGTTGCAGGGTATTTCTGCTGGTGTGAAACGGGAAAGGTGTGTACTCCATCCTCCTCCAAACTATAAACACACAACGCCTCTGCTTTATTAATAACATAATATCACAGTTTTCCAAGTCAAGTAGACGTTTCTGCAATCCGTTTGACTGTCTTGAGACATCAGCCTCATCCTGGAGATCCCCTAATCTCTCCATAGCCCAGGTTTGATGATGAGATCCAGGCTATAAAACTCACTTCCTCCCCCTCTCTCGGCAAGCTTTCTGTCTGGTCTCTTGAACAGGAACAGAGACTGGTAGGAGCTATTTTAGTTGGTAGCTACTCCTTTTCCATCCTATCAGCATGAAACCTTCTTGCGCTCTGGAAAGAGGATGTGGTTACAGGTCAGAGCTCCAGCAACACAGATGTATTCTGCTGATGGTGTTTGGCAGTTACAGATCTTTGTCATAATTAAGTCAGTGCAAAGTTTTGTGTACCGGCTGCAGTTTTTTGTTCTGACTCACAGATCAGGCGTTGTAGTGGACCTCAAAAGAGACGCAAGAACTATGCAGTCATAGGGCTTCAAAGAAGTTCGTGCAGGAAGTTTGACATGGTCTTTGGTGAGATTAACGAATGTTAAAATTCACTTTAAAGGTTAACATCAGAAGCATCTTCGTGTTATTTATCACTTGTGTAGGTCAGCTCATATAAAATAAAACATTCTGTGAAAAGCATATCTATTTGTTTTAAGCTCTGGGGTAACTTTTATTTTAAAGGCTTGTAAATTCCTAATTAACTAGGAAGTTTCCTAGAAAGAACTATGTAATTTGGGACTAATTATAGGTTGAATTAGAGTCAGGTTTGGTCTACTTTTAATTACTTCTAATTAACTGCTAAGCTAGCTCGTGTTTTTGTTTGAGCACAGCAGGTCCATTGAAAATGCACAAATTAGCAATTTTGACTACAGGCAATCATGCAGTTTACCATATGAAGAATAATGTTCCTAATAAGAAATGTAGTAATATATTTGAATTAAAATGAACACTTTTCAACTTTCATTGAAGGGGAGCTGTACTTTTAGGGAAATTCCTCAGGATTTTAACATCTGTTTTTAAACTCAACACAACTTACTTAACATACCCGTTTTCTACCCCTATTATTAGCACTATTTAACATAGTTCTTTCCAAGAAGATTTCAAGACACCATTAAGATATAAGTGAATAGCTTAGCTGTAAAAGGAAGCTGACTGCCTTCTTTACTTAAGTCCTTTCTTTAAGAGTTTATCTGCTTTCAGTAGTTTCTGTGTTATTCCCCTTGAGTTCAAGGGTTTCTCATGCTAAGCTCAGTGTGAACAAGTGATGTGAACTGTGGTTGTGGTGGAGGTAATGGGTAACCAGGTGCAATATAAAAAAAACACTGCCAGCACAACTATTATCTCACCCTGTTTTTTTCTACCCTTAAACCTCAAGGAGATATCTGATGTAGTGCCAGTAATTGTCATGTGGGTCAACAAGCAACAAAATAACATGACACATGTCAGTATCATGCTGCTAGCCTAACCAACGGATGTGAGCATTTTCACCATCCGCACGGAGTGGAAGATACAGAGGGCAGCTGTCAATCGTACCGCCCTGCTGAGTCAGGCGCTTTGACAGCTTCATTGCGGTCGGATTAGCCTCACTACACCAGCAAACTTAGCATCCTGCATTTGGTAGTTTTGCTGTTAGGCCTTCTGCTCTTTAATTTCAGTTTCCTCAAGTTTAAGGCATAGTTTATCCAGACACATTCGCTGCATACTCTTGCTAGCAGCAACACCTCGTCCAATTTCCAGCCCTAGATGGATGCATACTTTTGGCTGTAGAGGGTGAGTGATGCAGTGATGTCATGGTGGAGCATGTTTTCTGTGGCATGTGGCTTTCCCTCGCTCCTTATTTGCTGGGGTTACTACGAGAGCAGAGGAACAGCAGCAGCATGTTTGTTTTGTTGGGGATGACAGTGTGTAGCTGAGGGCAATGGAAAGGGAGAGAGAGAAGTTTGATGTTTAAAGGCAGATGTCCTTAAATGGCCGCATGTTTGCGTGCGTCGTGAGTGTGTAGGCAGGCTGTTGAAAGAGTGTCGTATAGTTTTTCTGGTGTGAAAGTTTGTAGAAAAGGTGTTAAAACAAAAGCATTATTTCAGCCTTTTGTAAAAACAAAACAAAACACTAGTTTGGTGTGAGAAGCTCAAAAAGAACGGAACTCCAAAGAGACAGGTGCTGTTCACTCGGTGAACTAGAAGCAGGGTTTGTTTTAGCGTTGATTAGTAATATCATTTCAGTTGAGGAGAGCGGCATTTGCATCTTGGCAGGCTTCAAGCACAACCACTTTGCCTTTCTTCAGAACATGAATCAGGTCTCTTGCTGAGAAATGTTGTCCTTCACTCCTACTCTAGCTTAGTAACATACTTACAGTCTTGCTTTTCAAGTGGTTTAAAGCACACTGGAGTATTTTTTTTTAACTTCAAAACTGGATTGTCTTTATTCGTATGTAAAAGTAGAGCTTCGTCAGCTTCCCAGCTCATTAGATTCTAATCTACATACAGAGGATAACAGTTCTGTAAAAGATAGTACAAGGTTCATTTATTGTCATTGTGCAACAGTGTTGTGCAACTAAATGCAGTTAGTAGACCCATTTGGCTCCATAAGAAACACACACAAAAAACTAACTATAATGTATGTAAGTCTGGAGGTATGTTAGCTGACGTGTCTGTAATGCTTGCCGGGGTGAACAGGCTTTGACCAGGGCGGGTATTGTCTTTTAATGCCCTTTGGGATCCGAGAAGGCATCTCTTGTCAGCAATGTCACTGATGCTTGGTCGATTAGTACCAATGATGTTTTGGGTGATTTTAATCACCCGCCGTAGAGCCCTCCTGTCGTGGGCCGGGCACATCCCATAACAGTTTGGGTTGTCTCCAGTCAGGATGACCAATGTTCATTTCCCAAATAACTTTAGAATGTGTGAGAATCTGTAGCAAAAAAGCCCACCAGTCCATGTTGTGAAATGTTACTCTGTTTTCATGTATTAAGTTCTGCTTTGGTCAGCACCTGCAATTGATCAATGTAAAAATATATACAGTATACATATTCTCTTTTTGCTCGGGTAGTATACAATTTAATATTAATCATATGCTCATACAAACATTGACCATACAATGTTTTTGTATTGCCTTTATGTATTGAAAACAGCATGCAGCTCATACAGTACTTTAGTGTTGAAGTTTAATTAAAATAAAGGGATAAAATGTATTTAAGAAATATATCATGTAGATGTCTCTCTAATGAGATTTTGCCAAACTTTAAATTTTCTCTTTTCTTGAATTTCTTTTTCATGAATAGATAGATACATCATTTATTTTCACTGGAGGTAAACTAAACAGCGTACCATAATAGGAGGAAGCAAAAACACTTTTTTATATGAAGGGCACCCAGCCGCCTGAAATTAAGAGCGTCTGCCTCCTCTAACACCAGAGAAATGGACGTCCTCCATAACAACTTCTAAAGTAGTCGCATAATAATCTAACTGTTGACGTCAGGAACCCGCTCTATGACAGTGGCTGTCTTAGCTGGGTTCAGTCCAGTGTTCATACAGGAACCATGACGTGTGGATATCTGAAATGTGAGGCATAGTCTAAATCTAAGTACACCGTTTGTCTGTATGACATTGTATGTGACACTGTGCATGCACTTGACTCTAGTTGAGTGTTTACATAAGCGCAGCAAGGACTGTTAGTAATAACACTCGTGCGGCCCTGGTCTTTTTCTTTTTCCTTCTGATGACTCCTCCCTAATTGTGCAAGGAGAACTTCTCTTTGTGTGTAGAGGATTACGGAGTATGAATTATTCACAGTCCAGGCTTCATATCCCACAGGGTCACTGCTTGTGTTTGAAGTTGTAGGTCCTTGGTTCCTTTGTCCACCCGACTGCACATTTTGACAGTGTGTACTAAAAAGAACAGTGTAGGAGGGAGATCAGCTGCTTCCCAGAATGACTGCCGATTTTAGTTATCTAATGGTTTGCAAAAAAGGGTTGATTATCGAGCTAGGCTATACTTTCTCCCTTGAGACCTGATTTTAACTAAAGCCACTGACATTTTTTTTATTTGCACAGCCTTGATGCCAACTTGCTGCACTTTTCAACCTGTGACATAAGTTCTGTACTCTGGTTTGGGGATCGAGGGCTCGCTGGTCTTTTGATGTGCTCTCGAAGAAACCCGTGTCTGGGCACAGACGCAGCTCCATCTTCTATCAATAACATGGCAGCCTAAAGGTGGTACAGTTAGGCACAAGACTGGTGATTGCCATTTACTGTAGCTCCCATAATGATAGTGTCATCTTCCCTGAGTCTACGTTGTGGTTTTGTATTGCACTCTAATTGACATTTTCAGGGCAGGAACAGGTCCTGAAAATGGGGAGAAGTTACATTTAACTGAATTGAAGAGTTGGCTTTCAACAAAATATTGTCATTGTATAATCGTCCAATAAATCTTTTCTTGAGTAATCATTTGGTCAATGTGAAGTCAGAAAATGGTATCTTAATTTATCCTATTGGCAGTACTTAAACCAAATATATTTAGTTAACAGTCATAGAAAGAAGGAACCCTGACATTGTTTCCATTTGAGAAGCTGGAAACAGAGATTTTTGACATTTAATTTCTTAAAGACCAGTAAGTTGGCAACAAGATAAAAAATCTGAAATCCCCTTCACCTCAGTGCAGTAGCCTTTCTGCAGCTTTCACATAGTGACCCAGTTGGCTAACCCAGCTACTTTTCCGCCACAATGTGTGCCAATGATTCAAAACGTCTGCATCCTTTTTTAAGAGGAATTTCAGAGTTTCTTCCCCGTCGCTTTTTCCCTTCCCCTCAACTGTTTTCAGCCATGAGTCAAAAACTGACCATAGTTTGCTGTTTTTAACAATACAAAGAATGAGTGGGTGAATAAAACATCTGACAGCAGGGTGTGTTTTGTTGTGTTGAGGCCAGATGATTGTGTCATTAGGATATCTGCCATATCCATGTATCATCATCTCCGCTTCAGTTCCCCCTACACTCATACACACCACAGCTGGTTTGTGTTAGAACGGGGTCACATACTCCTCACCTCCTCCACCCTGAAGCAGCTCCACTTATGGGTGTTCCCTCCATTGTTGTGCTGCTTCTTGTCCATAACCTCCAGGAATGACTAGAATCCGTGGAAAAACTCAAGAGACCAGGCTGGGACAATTACTTTGTTTTGCTTGAAAAGTCAGATCTTGTTTTTTTGTTTTTTTTATTAGTTTTTTGATCTACTTTTGCACCTTCCTCATTTTGTCTCTTCCATTTTGCCTTTCTCCATTTGTCCAGTGCAGACTGTTGGGCTGTCCGGTGAAGCAAACCCGCCATGCGTGAATACAAGCTAGTGGTGTTAGGCTCTGGAGGTGTGGGCAAGTCTGCTCTGGTAAGTATTACTCCTGAATACCCCCTCCCACACTCACACACACACACACGCACACAAACACACACTCTCCTGCAGTGCGTTTCCTCAACAAATTGTCGCACCGTCACTTTAACAGCAGGAAAAAATAACTTGACTTCAAAGCTTTTGGAGGGAAAAATAATTAACGCCATTTTTGTCACATGGAGCCAAAACCGTCTGTTTCCTAATTTTGTAAGTTGTTGGTTTTTGTTTTAACTACTCATTTATTGGTAGGTAGCGTATGTTTCCTGACAAGTGCTCAAGTCTATCCTTCTGTAGTCCAGTGTTATACACCACGGTTCCTACAAAAGATTACCCTTTGGGCTGCAGGACTGACAGATATACCAATCATATGCATGCCGTTGGTTCTAGAAATGGAAATGTAACCCATTTTTTGACGAACAAACACAAAGTCCTGAACTTTTATGCCTCTACTTGTTGTTTCAAGATTGAGGAGATCATACATGTCTGTGAATTGTTGCATGCCCTGCCTGCTCAGCTAACCTCAACCAGGTGTCGGAGTTAATCCCGCAAACTGGCAGGCTGACAGTTTTTACCATAACACATTATCAGGTGAACTCGGTCTACCTCTAATGCAAACCTACCATTAAGCACAATGCTTAATGTAGCGCAGTCCTAACGTAGAGCTCCTTTTATTTGAATTTCTGTGTCACATGTGTTTATAAGATGAATCAGACTTTTTCTAGCGTCCTGGCGTCTGATTGGCGTCTGACTGGCAACCCCATGAACATCCTCTTCAGTGTCTTGCCGAGTTGTCGTGATAACGCAGCAAGGACACATGGCACTTTTGTCGCTCTGGATGTTTGGTTCTTGTTGCCGGGGAGGTCACATTGATCTGACGTTTGCTTGCTCTGTGTCTTCTCTTACAGACAGTTCAGTTTGTACAGGGAATCTTTGTGGAAAAATATGACCCTACAATAGAAGACTCGTACAGAAAGGTGAGTGTCCCTTGAGAGGGGGAGGTTGAGTGGTGGATAGGAATGAGCTGATTGTTAGCAGCTGCTTTGTAGGTTCACGTCATGTAATTGGGCTCTTGTTTTTTTTCTCATTGAACTCCCGTCATCTCATATTTTTCTGCCTTTCCTGTTTTAAAAAAAAGAAAAAAGTCTTTACATTAATCATTAATTATTGTCTGTTGCGTCTATCTCATCATCTGTGTTGGAATTTATTGTGTGTAGAGTTAGCATAAATTTGCAATGTGATGTGCCTATTGAAATATAGTGTTATGTTATCTGTTGCCTTTTTTTTCTCTTACAGCAAGTGGAGGTAGATGGGCAGCAATGTATGCTTGAAATTCTCGACACAGCTGGCACAGTAAGTGAACTCTATATCCCTGAATCCTCTGTTGATACCGTGTAATACTGTGAATAAGGACCCCAGAATCCCTGACTTTTTTTCTTCTATGTCCAATATGAGGCTTAAATGTGTGTTTTTGTGAGAAATGTCTTGAGACCTACTGGATGGATTGTCATGATATTTGGTGCAGACATTCCGGTTTCTGTTAAGAGATCAGTTGTAACGGAATACTCAGAATTTCATTGAGCATCATCATACGTTCAAAACTTTGGTTAACTAAACCGCAGCATGTTGACGTTTTAGCTCAACGGTAAGGACGGCCTCACGGCACGTTCACGCAAAGACTTAGAATAGAAGAACTTAGAAGAATAGCTCTTTCTTTTGTTCAGCACAAGCATGCGAGAAGAGTGTGTATGTTGATGGTACAGAAGCAACATACAGTACATGTCCATGCTTGTTTCCAGTTGAAAAAACAAGGGTGCTGATAGATCGCCTACAATGCATAATGGTGTGACTGTGTAGTGGAAAGACTTGACAGGGATGCAGCACTTCCACTGCATAATATCTGTCACCATATGTACTGAATCTCTTAACCTGTCGAAACATTGTGATTTCCTCTGATGTTGGACTTTTACAACACATGTTTAAGAGTTTATATAATGTCAGAGAACGTATTTTGGCTCATGGCCTGTCTTTCCTCTTCCTTTCCCCCGCCGTGTAGGAGCAGTTCACAGCGATGAGGGACTTGTACATGAAGAACGGCCAAGGCTTCGCCCTGGTATACTCCATCACAGCCCAGTCCACCTTCAACGACCTCCAGGACCTGAGGGAACAGATTCTACGAGTAAAGGACACAGAGGATGTAAGTAAACAGTATGCACTGTTGCATCCAAGTTTACAATCGACTCGTCCACATTTTCAGAGAACCTTTTCTCATTTAGTTTTTATTTTGTGTTGTGGTTGAATGTGTTGTAGAAACAGAGTAAAACGGTACGGATATGTTACAAGCTCCCCACTTCTGTGTTCGCAGCCGCCTACGTAGTTCGGCATCTGATTGCACTGTTGCTATGGTTACCATTTACACTGCAATCGCGGCATTTTATACCCGTATTTACGAATTTGTATTGCCTTGACATAATGCGCATGGTGTACGGTGTCATTTCTGTGACAATTAGGGGAAAAAGAATGAGAAAGCACTTACTAATACTTGTGCGTAGCCTAGCATAACATTATCGTCACGCAGGTCCCTCTGTGGTTTGATCACTTCATCTGTGTTTAACATGGACACAGAGCCAAAGCCCCCACTAAGCTAAGAGTCCAGTAGAAGAAGGGGATTGTCTTTTTTTTCCACTCACAAGTGGAGCGCGGCTTCCCTTAATCTGTCTTTTTACACCCATATAATGTGGTTTTCCGCTTCAAGTCTGCCCCTCAGCTTGGATATGTAGCAGAAGATATAAAGCGAATGTGTCATGTCATTATTTTCCTGGTGTGCGGTTAGTTCGATGCACATTTCTATTTTACTCTATCTCTTTTGAATTGTGAGGCTGTAGAGTGAGTAAGCCCTCTGTCCCCTTTCTGGTGGGGCAGATAGTGCGTCATCAGGATTTCAGATGCCCTTTTTTGGTGATCTCTGGAGGGACTGAATGTTACTATAACCCTCTCACTCTTTCCTTTCCTCCATCTCTGCAGCTTGGTGCTGAAGTTTTACATCCCTCTTTTCTGTGCATCGTCCTTTTCCTGCTTCCCTTCCTCTCGATCTAGTGTAGTATGCTCGTGTTGCTCCCTGTTCCCCCACTCCGCTATGGTCTTCCTCGTGGTCTGGCACTCTGTGCGGGTGATTGGACTGTCAGCGATGATGTGCAAGGAAAGCATCAGCCCATCAAAAACACACTGGATTGTGAGGCTGTGGTACATCATTAGAGACTACGTGGTTAGGGAACTGAGGTTAGCCTCCGGCTAACAGATGGATTGCAGGATCAGTGGCTCCTCGACTTGCAAGAAAACAGTTGACGTCCTTTTCTTCTCTGTGTTCCCTCTGAATATTTCCCCATCTTATGCTTATCTGTGTAGGACAAGCCATTCTGTCGGTTATCGCCCACTGGTGTTTTATCCCTTCACCTATTATGACCGTGACATCTGTTTATCTTTCCTCGCCCGTTGCAGGAGTACACGACCTAGGGAAATTCTTGACATGTTTTTCTTTCTCTCCTCCCCCCATCCAATAGGACCATTTTCTTACTTGGAGAAAGCTTTCATGGTATTGCTAAAGCAGACATTCTAGTTGCTGCTGCAGCTGTTCTCATTCTCCTCTTCCACGCACCATTTACTGCAAAGCTGGCGAAATGTACAGACGCACTTGATATTGCCAAGCTCAATTAACAAGCCTTCTAATGAGCGTACATTGATCACAGTAGGGCCACATTCCTTCGCCTTAAAGAAGTTATTAAGAGAGAAGAATAAAGTGAATGAGCAGTCACCACTATATAAAAAGCTCACTTCCCTTACTTCCTTCCACAGTTCTTATGTAAGAGAGGTCTTGTGACTTCTTCGGGCCATCTCCTTCTCTGCTTGTGTTACTCTGTTGGTACTAATGTCTGACTCCGTGCTTGTGACTCACCGCTCCATTTGCAACCACTGGCTCTATTCGTTTAAGCGGCTCTATACTCCCCTGTTCTGGGTTCCCCACAATCCAATCATGCCATTGTGGGCGGGACAGGACCTGTCTGTAGCATGTTAACAGAGTCTCTGTGGGCTGCGTGGATTCTTCAAGTAGGTTAATGCTGCCTTGTGTGCTGCTGACACTGAACATTTTTTCTTCCCTGCATACCTCCGTCCTACCAGCCACTCTTTCTCCATCCTTTTCATCCCAGCTTGGCTCAAAGTTTGTGTTAGGAGGGCATACCGCTGGTTCTCCCAGGACCCCTGGGAGAAATGTCGTTCAGCAGTCCAGTGCAAGCGCTTGTTTGGATATCAAACATCAAGCAGCAACCTCCACAGGGTTAATCTAAACATTGCAGTTTCCTGTCGTCTGTCCCACAGCCCAGGGAGAGCGAGAGGGGGAGAGAAATGAAAGAAGGAACCTAGAATATACTCTGCCTTCAAAAGTATTACGTTTTCCGGAGGAGCGTGGCCATACCCTGTCAAACGACTTTGGAACAGTAGATTTGGGAGAAGGTCTTTAGGAAGAGAAAGTTTTAGCAAGTTGGTACATGTCGGGTACTACCACTAATATCCATTATTCCAGATCACAAGACTCATTCGGGTGCAGTTTCTGAACCAGGAGAAGGGAGCAAAGGCAGGATTTCCCAGGCATTGATTTATTTGTGCCGTCCCCACCACAAATAGATTTCCTCTGCTGATATATTATTGGCGCCTGTTGTGTGCTGCCTGCAACATTTTCCACCAGTTGATTATGTCTCTAGCTTGTTAAGCTCCGCCACACCACAAACACAAATATCCTGTGAACCCCACAAAATGCTAAACTCTCCCTCAAACTTCAGCCTGGAGCCTTACTCCGTTTGTAGTATAGTTTTACAGTGAAGACGAGTTCAAGCGCTGAATAACCGCAATCCACACACGCAGTCTCGCACTATCGTGTAATTCCAGAGAGCAGCCGGAGCGTGGAATCCAGCTGAAATGTTGGAAAACATTCAGGAAGGAAAGCGATGTTATCCCGGCTGGGCGGGGCTGCCATCACTTCCTCCGGGCCAGCGTGCTCCCTAGATAGACGGTCAGGAAACAGCAGGCAGGATGAGACCCATCCCGACACCCTGACTGCCCCAACTGTGACAGTTGGGGCTGACGTTTTGCCCCGATTATTCGCTCTTCCTCAGTTTTTGTTATTTCAACCTTGGTTGAGACATCTGATTTGAGGCACTAAAGAAGTGTTGTGTATTTGGGAGATTCCAAAACCAGATGTACTTTATGTCAGTGGTTATGTTGTCTGTGGTGGTGTTCTCAGTTTAGCCGGTCCTCTCGAAAGAAACTAAACAGACACTGCATTAATTGCAAGTTTATATTGATTTTTTAATCTCCTTTGTCACTGTTGTGGAACCTAAATGATTTTCTTTCCTGCCTTCCCACGGGGATGGATGCGTTCCTTGATTGTATTTGACTCTTTAATCCAGGCTTCACATCTAAATCACTGGACTACTTGGCTGTTAATAAACATGTCTCCACTGTTTTACTTAGAGGATGCACATGAGTTGAGCTTTTGTTAACAAATATTGTGCTTCTATACCTCTTACTACCTTTCAGTTCTAATGTCCACCCTTGGCTCTGGACCCTCACAGACTTTTTATGTCACCAGTGTGCCCAGTAAAGATGTGAGACCGGCCGTGCCTATTGGGTTGATTTGTTCTTTCCAGGGAATAAATGTATTCATCAAAACATATTGTACGGAGATGAATGGCAACAAATTGCCACTCAAAGCTTTGTTGATTTATTTAAATCTGTTTCCAACACATATTGCCTCTTTCAATCCAGTCAATATTCAGGCTTTAAGTATTATTGGCATATTGCTCCCTTTTTTAAAATTCACTCTGAATGCAAACCATCATCCTTAAGCGTTTGCAAATTTAGAATCCTTCAGTTAAAAGGTATGATTGATTTTTTTTTTTTTTTTATAGTTCTTTTTTGGAATGTAGTGAAACTTTAGTATCGTGTCAACACATTTTTAATGCTACCTTGCCTTAACTCTCTCATTTTACTTTCTGCTCAAACCCCTCTACCGTTCTTTATTCTCCTTTCTATAGTCTAATTTTGAATCCTCCTCTTTTACCAAATATTTCTCACTACCTGCTCCCTCTTCTCTCTCTTTCCTCTATTTATTATTATGGGCTTACTTGTGAACCTTTGGGCGTACCACTCAAAATAAATGTTGCACATCTGTGTTTAATTGTTATTCTAGGGTTTTCTTTTTCATTATTATTGGGGAAAGCCTATTCACCCACCTACATCTGTGTTTAATTGACATTTTTCACAGCTTCAAATATGTATTTTTTTCATATTTTAGACACTATTTATTTATTTATTGAGGTATTCATTTTAGCACAATCTTAAATAACTTAAATATTTTAGAAGAGAGAATGCTTAATTTTGGTTGCATGTATGAAGTCAAGTTTATTTAGTTTTCAAGACTGGATCACAAACTGGCCTCCAAAGATGTTCATACTTTTTTCTTTCTTCCCCTCCTGCTTGTCCTCAGGTGCCGATGATCCTGGTGGGGAACAAGTGCGACTTGGAGGATGAGCGTGTGGTGGGGAAGGAGCAGGGCCAGAACCTGGCCAGACAGTGGAACCACTGTGCCTTTTTAGAGTCCTCTGCTAAGTCAAAGATCAACGTCCTCGATGTGAGTACACACGCAAACAAACCACTGGTGACCCTCATGTTTTAAACCCTGAAAACACCAGCCACAATATTACATTCATCTCTCAGGGAAGTATTTCAACTTATCTGTATTTTGGATTATCAAAGGTGAAGGTGGTGTTGCGCTAAACTGGATTATACGTGCTACTCTGTGCTACACCCTTTTAAACTTAATGTGTGTACACGTCTGCATCAATGCATAAAATGACTCTGTTTGCTTGAAGCTTTGCTCGACGGTCCCACTGTGTCTAAGGATGTTCTTTGTATGATTGGGATTTTATCACTGCATTTAATCATTATTAATCAGTTTTCTCTTTGTTGCGTCAATCCTAGATCTTCTACGACCTGGTCAGACAGATAAATAGGAAAACGCCAGTGGAAAAGAAGAAGGCGAAAAAGAAATCCAACTGTGTCCTGCTTTAAAGACCCCCCTCCAGCCCCTGCAGCAGCTCTGAGCCAGGTGTGTGACTAAAAGCAGCTAACCTATTCATGAAGGTCATGATGCATAGGCAGGCTGTCAGGTTAATTAGTGTTACATAATAATGTTGATCTTTCTATGTCATCTTAGATGAGGCTGCTTACATCAGTGGTAGTTAATCATTCATCACAGTCTATTATGGGTTTGTTTGCCTGCAGTGAAGTCAAATGAATCTGTATAGCCTGATATTGCATTGTGTCATCAGTGGTTACTGTCCCTACGTAGGCTGTCCGCAGCTGCCTTTTGGTCGCAGGTTTTGACTGCAGGAACCAGGTCTAAATTAAGTTCAGGGGATTAATTTAATTCTCCAAAAAAGACCTAGTCAGGGAGGTAGTACTTTCTCAAAGTACAAGAACTTTCAGGGGGCGTTCACAGGGACGATCGCCACTTATTGGTCAAACGCACACAACCGCGCAGCTTCATCTCCTTTCATTCATAAAACAAGTTAGCACTCAAGTACCGATTTTGAAAACAAAGGTAGACCATGTCTTTGTTTAATAGCATTAACGGAAAGCTGGGGTTTGCTCTTCAATTCTAACTTTTTTTAAAAGACAGATTGGTTGAGCGTGCAAGGAGTAGAAGAGACATCGGCCGTTGTCTTAAACACAGATAAACTCTTAACACTCAAAAGATGATTTACTGTGGGAACACTTTGGAGAAGACTCGTCCAAACTTCTGGACGAGTCTGAAACTCTTAGTTTTGTTTTTCTCCTCTGCATTTCATTCATCATGTCCAGCGTGCATCAGTAAATACTTATTAATGTTTTTGCCAATGAAATGGGTGGCAAATTGAATTGTAGGCCAGAGAGCGTTCCCCCCCTGCAACAACCAGCAACGTTCACCTTATGGCATGTTGCTTTTTCATACTTCAGCAGACCAATATGCCTAATCTTTGCTGGTCTTTAGACAGCAACTGGCTGAAGGAACCAGATAGTCCCTTACAAGGTAGTTCCGAGACTAAAATTGCCAGGAACGTCTTGGTGGAAATGCGGCTTAAGAGAGCAGATAGAGAAAGAGAGAGAGTAATGTTTTACCAATTTTCCTTCTCTCTCTTTCTCTTTCTTTCTCTTTCTTTTTCTCTCTAAGCGGTAAACCTTTACCAATGGAAACCTGTTTAGTCTCAAGTTTATTACAAATATTAACATTCAACCTGGATTTCTCCAGCTGGACCCAGTATATGTTAGAAGTGTTTCTTTGTGCGTAGTTAAGTGCAATTTGTTGGTGTTGAACAGTGTAATACATGTCTATTCCCGGATACACATGTTGTATTTGTTCATAGAGGTACTATGCCATGTGACAGATCAGATGTCTTTTTTATAACTTGTATATGTGGAAGACATGTCTGGTCACTTTCTAAAAATGGCTGCAGTGGTCATCCTGCCACATCGAAAAGCATTTCTTTGATGCTGATTAGTTACAGATCCAGTTTATGTTTGGGGCAAGGCTAACATCCCGTGAGTCAGCCTTCAAACGTGTGAAGTGCTTTCATTTGCAATTTTGTACATCTTCGTTCCTGTTGAAATGAATGAGTCGCTGTGTGATGGCTTGATTTAAACATGGACCTCAGCAGACTGCAGCAGCTGTTAAGTCTGAGGAAATCCGAAACTGTCATCAGCTTGTTTCCCAGGAAAATTTAGAGTCGCTTCTTCCTTTTTAGAGTTTTTTTTTTTTTTTTTAACTGTTTGGTCTGTTTTTTTGTAATGAGGAAGTCTGAAAAAGACTTGCCGCAAACGAGGCTGCTTATTCCCATCAAGCCGTCTAAACGGATCTATTCCAGACCGGCCTTTATTGATATTTACTGTATTTGATTTAAGAATGACTCGTCAGCTTTACTAGGTGATGGATTGCAGCTTGACTGTACCTAGTAGCTACGATTGGCACAGTCCGTTTGGTAAAGATTGGTGTAATTGTAAGGACATTTTTCTCCTAAATATATGTATTTTGATTTGGCAGTTTAAACAAGATATTGTGTCATGCTATACCAACTTTTGTGTTATATTTGAATGAGCTGAGAAACTGTTATGAATACATAAACACTGCGTTTTTGCTTAGTTTTGGATCGGGCCCAAAATGTAATGGGTTCCTACTTTGCCCATGCCACACCCTTCAAGTTTCATTAAAATCTGGCCAGTAGTTTTTTCAAAATCCTGCGAACACCTTGGCGGAGGTGACCAGTTAACTTAATTACCTGATTAAATCAAGGAACCTCATCACATTGGTACAAGGTTCTTTATTGGCCCTAAATTGCCATAAATCACATGAATCTGCAACAATGAACGTAATTGTTTTTAACACACACGGTGAGGCATAATCTATGCAGTAGACTAATTTTAGTGGTGTTCACACATTAACCAAAAACCCAATGTAGGTCACAATGAGCTCCTGATAAGATTTAACACCAGTTAACCCACCGCTCGACAACTAGGAAAGTCTCAGTAAGAATGTTTCCACCCTTATCTGGAAAGTTTCCTTTGAAAGATGAGTTTAGGTTCAGTCAGTTGAGCAAATCTTGTGAGATCTCGTGACGTGTATGCAGCCTCATATGGAGATTACAAAGCTGGGCCTCGGTATTGCCAAACTTTTCAAGGTATAAGCCTAACGGGGTCACTCTGCTTGGAAAGAGCTATTTCCCATGGCCACTCAAAGTCAGAGTGAAGAGCCATGTGGTGTCTCCTCCAAGGCATTCACAGTGTGACCCCTGGATGTTGCATAGTAAAAGTGAAGGAAGTTGTTGTGAAGGAATAAACAAAAACTTTACCTTGACTGAAAAGTTTAAGCTTGGCCTGCAAAGGGTGTGACTGTCGAATTGTCAGTGGGAAGTTACTGCAGATAGTACCTCATAGCAACGCTATGTGAAACTGCAGTGACATCATCTTCATCATGACACTCGCTGGATCCTCATCTGCAACTAAACGTAGGCGCGTCTTCACTTTTTCAGTTGTATGGCATAGTTTCACAGGTTGCCATTAAAAACAAAAAAATAGTTCCTAGTGAAAAAAATAATGGCATCTCTTGACGGTAGTTTGGTGTTTTAAATATGACAGGTTTTTGTAAGCTGTCCTGTGTTACACTAGTGACTATTCTTACTCTTCGCAATTTTTTTTTTAATAGAAAGACAAAAACGCAGTCGGGTGGAGCCGTGGCAGACTATGCAGCGGACATTTGGCATGCATCCTCAACACGTAGCTGTTGATTGTACAAACCCACTGCTTTTGATCAGTGAGACTGAGTAGGAAGACTTTGTCCTTCAACCTTAGGACTTCAGTACAAAAAGTCATTTCTGTGGTTGTTTAGGGCTGCTGCCCTGAAGCTGAATTATTACTATTATAATTTTTTTTTAAATATACAAGTGAACAATTCATTTATTTACCAGGATTTCAGTATCACATTGTCAGTCACTGAATCATAATTACTATAGTCTCTGCTGACTGTCAAAACAATGACCCCCTTCTCCTGAATTCCCTGTATTGTTTCTGGATCAGTTGCTGCTGCAGGAGAGCGATTACTCCCTCTGGTGTGATCACTTTATTCATCCCATAAAATGTAGCGTACACATCCCTATAGCATACAGTGCACTTAATATCAGAACGGCTGAGTAACCGATTCTATACGAGAACGTGTGATCTTTGTGCAAATAAAACTTTGATATGACGGATAACATAGGATTAGTAAAACAGACGGTACCATTGTGCCCAGCCCAGACATCAGGGTCACTAAACCACCCACTGCGTTCCTCATCTGAATCCATCTGTGCTGGTCAGTTAGCGGTCCAGTGTGTGTGAGACTGGGGCCTCTGTCAGCCGGCCCTCGGGCGGCGTCTGCCCCCCCGCTCACACACTGGCCAGCCCAATGAACCAACACTAATGGGATTACAGCCCCACTGTTCCACTGTTCACAACACACAAGCTCATACACTGTAAGAGGGAGAGAGATGGGGTACAGTGCCAGCCTCGGACAGGACCGAGAGAGAGTTAATGGGACGTTTCACTTTGTACAACATGGGCATTTTCCAGTTTGCTGACCTCATGAGCTGTCGCTCTCTGATTTTTAGCTGTCGCTGTAGTCACTGGGACAGAGACTGACATGGAGCTGAAATGTGATACAATGGTATACTGATTCTTAAGGTTAAGACCATTAGTTTGTTTTGCATTTGTTTACTTTATAACCAGCATGTCCTACAAAATCCAGGTTTTAGAGAGTTAAAAAGAAACAGTTTGTGCTTAAAGATCTCAATGTAGCTGTATATGAGCACAAATAGCAACAGGTGGCCTTTTTTCCCTCTGTTCTCTTGAGTCAGATGTGCCGCATGTTGTTTAATCACCTCAGTACGCAACTTTGCAATCAGAGTTTATAGACTCGATAATTGTCTTTTGAACTTTGAAAGCTCAAAGAGTTTAGTACATAACAGACTACACAATAAGCTCTTTCTCTAGGCAAGCTGTCGGCGGAGGAAAAGCACAGGTGAAACCAATGACATTAGCTACGGCTACTTTTTATCTAGTGCCCCAGAGGGTCGGTCAGTGAGCTGCAGTAGCATGCATAATAGCATGGCCATGCACACTTGATTGGAATGCAGACGTCTTTAATATTATATAACCTCATGTCTGCTGTGGAACAGCTCTACTTCTGCACCCCGAGGACGCTCAACAGTTCTCACCGTCTAGTTGGATTGCCCGCCTTTTTAAAAGCCAGCTGGATATGCACTTGATGACTGTTGTCTCTCAAGCTCTTTTATTGTTAAAAACATTGGTTCAACCCAAAAGTAAAGTATTTCTATAAAAGTGTACTTACTAATATATAGAATCTGTTTCATATTCATGCCTCTGTGGCCACATTCATTGTGTTTTCCAGTTGTCCGATCTCGTGATGTAAACTGAAACTCGCCTGTTTGGCGTACAACCTCGTGGCCGTAATTCTAGTTATGTGTTGTTGTTTATTGTCTTTCAGAATCACTGAAATGCTTGCATTTCACTGCTCATCAATTAGTGCACACTTTCAATGTGACTGTTAGGATCACTCTGAATATGCATACGTGCTGAACCCACCATATCATTAACTACTTTTATTCTGCGCATATGTAGTGTGGGTATAAGCATAGACCTTGTATCTTGTTATACACTTCTCATTATAAAAGTCCAAAAATGTGGGGGGAGCTTCCTTGAGCCCTCTTAAAAAATGTGGATGCTGAGACCTAGTGTTGACAGTGGGGGACATTTGTGTTGTATCACCCAATTCTTCCAGTTTCCATCTACAATTTGATCATATCGAGGGTCAATATGGTCTATTCTGAACATCTTTGGTACATCTGTCCTACCTGGAAGAGGGGCTCCTCCTCTGTAGTTCTTCCTGAGGTTTCTTTCATTATTATTTTTGTATCTGTGGACAGTGGGTTTGCAGATTAAGCCCCCTGAGACAGATTTATAATAGTGGACTCAATTGATCAAATTGACATTATTTAAGCTTGATTTATCCGGATAATAATTAACGGTAAAATGTTCATTTTAAAGGGAAAAAGACACTGAGTAGTTTTATGTAATTAATGGCTCTGATTTCTCTTTTCTCCTCCTTCCACTGCTGCTCCTTCCAAAGATGTAATGTCATTGACCGGCCACTAGAGGGCACTCACAGCGTGTACACGGTGTTTTGTCAATCCTAATCGGGCTATGAATTGACGACTTACCACTGTTTTCTTGCAGAAATGCTGTAATGAAGAACTGTTGCCCTGATTGGAACGTGCCAGCATTCCAACAGCCCCGCCCACCCACCCCCCTCCCTCCATCAGCCATAAACGGTGAATCAGCTGACTGAACTGCTCCTATCAAAGACGAGGATGATCTGCACCAGAGTGAGAGAGATGGAGAGAGTAAAGAGAGAAAGAAAAGACAGTAAGAGAGAGAAGACTCTGGTCTCTCGCCTCAGAGGACCTTCCTCTGTCTGTTTCAGTGTGAACCCTGAACGGACGGTCTCCATATTCTGCACCAACAAACACCACAAATTTATGATGATGATGATGATGATAAAAGCCTCCGAACGTTTAAAAAAAAGTGTCCATAAGTCGCTTATATGGCCAGAGACAGCCCCCCCCCCTTACTTTAAATTTTTGACAGATTAACAAAAAGAATATAACAGCGTTAACAAGAAGGAAAACAAAGTTGGAACTTGGATTCAGTATTTTTCATCTTTTTCATTATCAATATTGTATTTGAAAGACATGGAAGTTGACCTATTTTTTAGTTGTATGATTATAAATATTCTTCAAAAACAAGCATGAAAAAATGCATCAGTTAAGTGTAGATGTTTTCAAGTGAAATCAAGTGGAAAAGTGAGAATTATTTTATAGCCATACACCTATTCTCCATGCCCGTCATGTCAGTGATGATAGATTGAGGTCTATAATATGTGTTATTTTTATTATATATTTTTTTTCTTTGTTCGCCCTGTTGTTCATGGACTTTTCTTCTGCGAATATCTCTCTCTGATGTGACTTAATTTTATACTCAGTCACTGGGATTTCATAGCTCCCATAATATATTCTAATGCCATTTTTTTGCATATTAATGCTTCAGAAAAATGGGTCTTTTATAGAAGAAATATGGGGAAAAATAAGGATTGATTTCTATGTCTCTTGAAGCTGAAATATATTATACTAAACCAACTCTAATAATGCTTCTTGTGTTTTTCTGTCAATGATGTTCCAGCTTTTATGGATTATTAAAGTACATTTTAGTACATTTTCATTATATTGGTCAATGTATTTTTGTGAATTAAACTTTTATCCAAAGCAGATTTGACTTATTTGAGAAGAGTGAAATTAAAAGATGTTTTTTTTATTTTTTATTTAAGGGTTGGACATTTTATATGGAATCAAAATAGGATTTGCATGGCACACTTACATTAGCTATTAAGTATTGTTTCTATACCGTGAGAAGACGGTATTGTAACTCCCCCACTAAAGTGAAAATGGTGGTTATTACTTTCAATGACCACTAGGTGTCAGTGTCTGAACAGAAATGTTTCACACATTCAAGCCTTCATCACTGCAGTCGGTTATATAATGGTACAATAAATCACAATTAAATGAGTGTTTTTTTTGTGTAAAGTTATACTTTACAAAAAAAAGGTTGATATATAGATGAATCGATAATATCGCCTGCAAATCCCAAAGGGTTTCTCTGTACTCTGAGACCCACCGCCTGCATTCATTCTTTTCACCTGAAAAACAGGATTGTTGGTAAACTTCTTTCACCGATTTCCAGTGCAAAGGAAAGCTGGGGGGAGTTTACAGAAATCTGAATAGATGAAAGTTTGAAGGCTACATTGAATATATTCTATGTGATTTGTTTGGTGAAATAACAGTGTAGTTTTCTTGATCTCAATTTGAAAAAAAAAACGGTTAAAGGCTCTCAACATTTTGTGAGGAAATTGATTTGATAACGGCTTAACCCTTGTATGGTGTTCGGCTCTGTGGGACCCGTTTTCATTTTTCATCAAAGCAAAAATAATGATTAATTATTTTTTCAAACTCAGACTTATTGACCTTGTCTAATTTTCTGTGAAGAACATATCAGACAAAATTTTCATCGACCTAACACCGCAACCCCCCCCATCTACCCTCTCTCTCTACATATTTATATTACATACAGGGTGTTTAGGTCCACTGGACCCGGGCTAATAAACGTGTGGAAATTGTGTTCCTGAATTAAATTATTAACCATATTTGCAGTTTATATTGAGTCTAAATGGGATGAAGAAAATATCTGAGTATTTTAACATAGAATTGTTTGATTGTGTTGAATTAAAAACCTCAAAATACAGAGGGTCCAACAATAAGTAACAAAAAAATGAACACCATACGAGGGTTAAAGAATTGTAAGAAAGTCAAATAGTAAGGCATCACAATTAATGTCAATCAACCCTTCCGTATGTCATATTCTGTCAGTGAGAACGTCAACCAGAAGTTTCTGTTTTGCCAGACGTCAAAATAACCAGACAGGCCATGAGCAGGAGCACTTTTTAAACTTCTTTTTTTTTTCTAGAAGAGAAAAAAAAATAATGCTGCATCATCTAAGCTCCTTATGTCTCAGAGGGGGTCGTGTCGAGCAGAGGAGGATGCTAAATGTCTGCAAGTGAGAACGGAGCAGAAGGGATTAGAACATATGACTCACTTCTTGTTCTTGTTTTTTATTTTTTTATTTTTTTAAACTCTTATCACCTACACTGCAGCCTTGATCGGGCCCTTAATCCCTTTAGTGGTTGAGGAGCGAGGTAATACCAAAAACACTTTTTGCATTCATTATCCTCTCTGTGAAATAATGCCCGCTGTCATCCTCCAGACTCCCCTCGCTCTGAGCTTTCTTCATCTTCTCCAGGTGGACAAGTAGGAAGGCTCTTTGGCACCAGGTGGGCTTGAGTCAAATCAAAGCGCTTCCTATAAAATATCACCAGTATGCAGCCACTGGAGCGTGATCAAAACATGGTATGATACGCTTAGTATTTTACATATCCTTGGTTTAAATTTGGGACATTTTAATGCAACAGCAAAAGATATTTGAGGGCAGTAACTACAGTTTCTACACCTGTTCCAACATGACAACACCCCGATGAGCACAGGGAGGTTCATGGGGAAACGGTTCTGCTTTAGAAGGACTGAACTGTAACATCAGAGTTGCTCCCGATGGGACATTGGCTCGTTTTACATTAAAACCACCACGCCTGCTGTGTATCAGCTGTTGTCAGACACCTCTAGCTCTTGATAAAGGTTTTAAAGTTCAATTGAAAGTTTAACGCTTCAACAATGCCTCTGCTATTTGGAGTAATTTAACTTTTACTGAGCAGGATTCATGAACAGTGCATCTCCTTGGATTGTACCCCCACTCCATCAAACACTTGGTCAACATCAGTGCCCAAGCTCACGGTCCTGTGGCTGCAGCCAGATCCTGAAACCTTGTGGTAAGCTCTCCAAGAAGCGTTGAGTTTATTATAGCAGTATATTAACGCTGATGATTTTTGGAATGAGACGTTCAATCACAACCATCAAAAATTCTATAAGTAGCTCAACAACTATTGCACTGATTCCCAAGCCGTGCCTTTTTTAGCTATAGCGCCATCATCTGGTCAAAAACGAATGACATTCCCATCAGCGTCAACTGTACTGAGAGATGATAACTCATGCAAGGGATGTCACACTTTGAAGTTCAGTGTCTTCTGCACACATCAACTACAGAGTCTTTAGGGTGGTAAAGATACAAAAAGAAATGGGGTCTTTAAGCCACTGAATTACATCTTCAGCACAGTTTGAGGTCTTAATTGCACAATGGCAGCATAAAACACTCAGAGATTGCAACAATATATTTGAAGTCTTAAAGAGGGCCTTCAAACAACAGCCATCTTTCATCCATACAAGGTCCCTGAACCTATTATAACATATTATATATTTGGTCTGTAACGTCATCCCCAAAGCCCCGACACACACACACACACACGCACACACACACACACTCACACACACACTCTCGCCTTCCCCTCGCCAGATCAATTAACAGATTAGTGGTTGTGTGGGATGGATTGAAGGCCTGAGCTCAGGATATCATCTGTGTCTAATGCATTTTCTAGAGAGGGAGTGAACATGAGCTTCACTGTCAGGGGACTATTGACAGTTTGGAGTGCAAGGTTACGTTTGCCCTCCGAGGATTCATCATCTGCCATTTCCTGTCTGTAATTTATTTACTTTGATAATGTACACTGATGCTGTATTGATGTTCAGGTAATTGTCTAATATTCCATTTATTTTAAGGCCCCGTCCTTGTTCCCATTTTATAAGTCTCACATGTAAAGGCCGTGCAATATATTTATTACTTTTCCTTCATTTTGTTCCTTTTTCTCGATCATTTCTCGTGCTTCTCTATTAATTTCATCATTCATCTTGTTAACAAGGCTATACCATTACTTAATTTAATTATTGGCTGATATTAATGGGGATTCAATTGGGCATTTCTGTGCTAGTTGGGAGCCTAACCTACTTCTGGACTATATTTGGTCAAATATACTGTATATTTGACAGACTAACCTGTCTGTTACAATATAACATGTTTTTCATTTCTTTTTTTTCTTTTTTCTTCTTCCCATTGTTGAATGTATATTTTTTTCTATTAACGTGATAGTCTGCCTGCCTGTAATTGCACAGTGGTCATTCACATGCAGGGCTTCAGTTCTTTATAAAAGTAGAACCTAATTAAAGACGGACGATGTTCCTCCCCTCACACCTGGCATGAGGAATAAGAAGCAATTTGTCCCGAGCTAATTCCACTTGTATTTACACAGTTTGTCCGTGTCTTTGTTTACACTGACATATATAGCTGCACAGGTTTGTGGCTCAACTGTTTGGACAGCAGTGTGCCTCTTTCATTCTGACAGCCGGTGTACGGAGAGGTGGAGTCAGTTTGGTTCAGTCTTAACATTTTATTCTGATTTTAGTTCAATATTTCAAATCTGTTGAGCAACAGCAACCGTTTAACTTGTTGTACTTTTATATAGTAATGGATGTTAACAGCTGCAGCGTCAGTTCATATCATTGTATCCGTTTTGTACTTCCCACTTTATTGATCATTCCCAGGAGACAGTGTTTAGTTCCAGATGGCGTTGCACTCACAAGCGTATCTTACAGGTAAAACAAGTTACATTGATGTGGCTGATGGTGTCGAATCATCAGTAATGGTGTGCAGCAGGGATCTGTTCTTGATCCATTACTGTTTAGATCCCACTTAATAATTAGACACTGCGCCCTTCAAGCGTTCTCTTTTCGATATAGGAAACCTTACAAAGTATTTTACCCGGAAAAGAAGATTCATCCAGTGAGGCTTCCTGATTCATGGTTTGTGGACTTTGTGATGACAAGAGCACATTGAGAAATCAATGCTAATGTGTTTCAAAGACAAAGTGGCAGCCGCTCTTCCAGGACCTTCCCGTGTCTGTTGACTTGAGTTCCAGTCAATTACTCGTTTCTGTGCTGATATCGTGCTAATGCATCACAGCCTCCGATAGTGAATGATAAACGACTCCTATCAGCTCACCTTCAAGAAGCCTTTCATCAGACGAGCAGATGCAGCTATTATTTTGGGGGAACGCCACTTTACAAATAACACTTTAAAAAGGGTATTTATGTTGAGATGTTGATAACCGGGACAAAGAAAAAGTATTCAGAATATCAATGTTTGGTTCTGTGGCTTCCGAAGAAGAAGTAAGAGGACACAGTGTTTTCCATCAACAGAAATATAATAATATACAATATATCCTTTAGTCCTGCTGCCTTTTGAACAAAGCCTTTGGCTTCTCAAAAACTCACTCATATCATAATGTTTTTATCACGACCGCTTTCTTCCACCTGAATGCAACAAGTTTGGGCAAATATTTTGAGAAGTCTGAGTTCATGTATGATGTTTGACAAAAAAATCCCGACCCATGATCCATGTACTTTCTTTTTCTGGAGCTTTTAACCACATCACACAATCTCAATCATCCATGGAAATGGATCTGTTTGGAATTGCGATACTTGTAGGACTGATGAATGCCATGTGATTTAATATGTTATAGTATTACTTTATTATTGAAATGTGATTGATTACTCCCAAACACAAGCATTTGATGCACCAAATATGAAAATTACAGCACAAGACAGAAAATAAACAAACCGCAAATGTCTGTGGTCTTGAGCATTAAACCCATAACAAGACCAAAAGAGTCGGCGGTGACGCTATAAGACCAGCAAACCGCCATCGTTGTCCATAGAGTCACACGGCTGGCAGAACTAACAACCACAAAGACATATGAACAACAATCATTTGACACAAAAATGCTCTGCAGCTCATCAGACTCATGACAATATGCAGCAAGAACTCTCCAAGTCCCTAAACAAGAAGGCAGATCAATTCATACACTAATTAATAAAGTGTATAATCAGGCTTAACTTCACACAAACAACATGAATCGCAGTAATAAGTAAAGGAAAAAGCAACTTTGTGTGCAAATCTCTTTCTTCCTCATTAAACTCGAGCTCTTCATAATATAACAACGCCAGTAATGGTGATCATACAGTAAGTGCAGTGTTTTGGATGATTATTCAAAACTGGAAGCATAGAAATAGTCCCCATGGGAATTCCCCACGCTGTGCTGCTATTGCTGATGTTTCTTACGGGTTTTGAAAAGATTTGGGATTCAAATCACATCTTGCACATCCTAACATCATGTGATGGAGCCTCTCCTCCCACCTGATTCAGTATTTCATTATGGATTCATCCGTCATTGGATTTTTGCAACCTGATCTCCTCCCCAACTTTTTTTTCTTTCAGGGAAAACCTCATTAGTTCTTTCTGCCGTACGTGCGCGCTAATATTTGGAGCATCTTTTTGTTGTTGTTTTAAATGCAAATCATTCACGCGAGGCTGATGTGTTTTCAATCCGGCTGCTATAAGCATGTCCCCTCTGAAAAATGTCAATAGCTCATTAGATGAGAGCTCTACCCTCTTGTTCTCATGGGCTTTTTCCCCCCCATCATTACCTCATTCTCCCTCCTCGTCACCAGCTCCCACATGTTACACACCACACAGCCAGTGTGTATGTGTGTCTGTGTGTGCATGTGTCGATGTATATGTGTGCTGGTCATTAGAGAGGAGACGATGGGTGTGGGGGTGTTAGTGATGTTTCAATATCAATTCCCTCTCTGCTGCTCCCCCTCTTTACACCCTGGCCTTGCCCCTCCACCCTGTGGTACTTTAGCAGGTCATTGGCCCGCAGAGTTATTCATGTTGGCGGAGGAGACTTGATGTTTCCTCTGTCACCACATTTATGTAAGGATTTATTCAGTCGTGTGTTCGTTTCTTCTTCTTTCTTAATAATGACTCAACGGGATTAATCAGGCTCTGATCTTTTTTAATGATCTAACCTATTTATCTGTGTATAATGAATGTCTTCTCCTTTCTGTAATCTCTCGTGTCTCGTTTACTGCTAAAACAAATTGGCTCCTGTCACCATCGGATGCCGTATTACATCTTATCAAGAAAAACGGATTTCCAGTTATGTTATTAGATTATGTGGTAGTGTTGCATCAGGACATAACTCTATTAATGTCACCTATTTTGTTTCCGTTTTTTTTCCATGCTTTATATGTGTATGTCTTGCAGAACACGTGTATCTCCAGCTAGACACTACAATAAATGAGCTTTGACCCTGTGGTGATCCTTTAAAGACCTGAAACACATTCTTCATGTTGCAGCTGCTGACATCTGGCCATTTGCAGACACAGAGTCCGAACATGCAGTCTGCCCGTCGGTACACATTTATACTTTGCTTCCCTCCCGTTGGTCATATAGTCATGTATGGAAAACACAGCCATTGAACCTTCATAGTATTTCAACACAACAGACTAAAAAATTAACATAGTCAATGTATGTTGCAGGAACATTGATTGGACTGTAGGTTGAATCTCTGCCATTATCCACCTTGAATGGGAGTCAGGGCTGCACGAGCACTCTGCCATTGATTTAAACCCCTGAACAAAGGAGCAGAGGGGACCTCATATTATTACACGGCTTTAAATTATACAGAAAGAGGAGCATTTTTCCTCATGGATGAAACCACATTAAGGGCATGTTCACTCTGGCAAATAGAGGTCTCTGTCAGGTGATAAAACCTCGTCCTCCTCCTCCTGGCAGCTCGCGGAGGAGAGGTTCACCCCCATGAGTGTGATGGCCACTTTCTGCACGCAGTCACATTTGTGGGCCGACATGGAGGGTAAAAACGGTTTGGAACAATGGAAAATCAAGGGTGGGGGTGGAGGGGATGGGGGGGCGGAGGGACCGGGGGGGAAATGCGGCTCGGAGCATGAAATCAGAGCCACTGGAGAAGGCGACTCCCTCATTGAATCCTGCTCTCCTGTTCTGCTGACTTGGAGGTTTGTGGCTGTAATGAATATCTTGCTTGAGATTGTGGAGGCTTCCCTGGGCTGCCCTGTACTCAGCAGCAGCTCAACACAAGGTAGACCCTCTGACTCTGTGGATGGATGGATGGTTGGAGCTCTATTTCTTCCTGCTCGACTCCTTCATGAAATTCATTGCTTGTGTAATGGGGGATTTATTGTGCGCTGACTGGGTTTCATAATCTTCTCTCAGTGCACAGTGGAGATAAATCAGCCCCCATAAAACCATTTTCAGGTATATTTGGTTCCACATCCACATCCTCAACCTGGGGTTTGCCA